>NC_141140.1:62254541-62557268 GCF_053477565.2 Lygodium microphyllum
AGATAGAGCGTCCAGAGGAAGAGGATGAAAATGATGAGGAAGAAAACAAAGCAGGTTATGAAAGTGCAGATGAAGAAGTTTCTTTGATAGCGAACGATCTTGTTGATGTCCCTACAGAGACCTCAGAGGCCAAAGATCTCAGGGTGTTGGATGGAATGACCATGGTTCCATTTGGGTTGACCAATGGACCACAAAGTATGTAGAATCTGCATAAGCAATGGATCAAAGAAATAAAAACTAAGTTCACTAGGGGCTCTTGTTACTCTGACCAATGATTTTGGAGAAAAGATGATGATAATGCCCCTTGTCAACATAAGCTAGAGCCATCTGAGCCACGACTTCTAGAAAGTCCATGCTATGTGACATTCCTAGACGCATCTTCTGAAGATGAATCCCTAAGTCTAGAAGAAATCACCACTTACACAGAAGTAAACAAAGCTCTGATATCCTTCCAGCAATCTCAACAGACAAATGAGTCATCTGTTCAGAAGGAGGACACTAGTTCTAGTGGAACATCAAATGATGACACTACTACCTTGAAGGAGTCAAACCTCTATCCAGAAGCAATCCGTGAGACATTTATCCATGAAGTGGAAGGTGAAAGGCAAGTGACGTTCTTGGATACTGATAGTACTGAATGTCACCTGAAAGTGGGTCTCAATCTTCTAGAAGAAGAACTAGTAGTCCTGTGAGATCTACTAAAGGAGAACTTAGACGTGTTTTCTTAGTCGTACAAAGACCTAAAGGGGATTGATCCCACAGTATGCCAACATCACATTGACCTAGAGCCTGATGCCAAACCAGTGAGACAAAGACAACGGTGCATAAATCCTAATTATTCTACTCTGGTGAAGGCTGAATTATTGAAGCTTCTTGAAGCTGAGTTTATTTATCCCGTGGCTAACAGTGAATGGGTTTCACCCATTGTGGTTGTACCCAAGAAGAACGGTAAAGTTCAAATATGTGTGGACTTTCGTAAGCTAAAATCGAAGATGAAGAAGGAAAATTTTCATATCCCTTTCACGGACCAACTGTTGGACACAATGACAGGCCATGAGCTCTATTCCATCTAGGATGGATTCAACGGGTCCAAATCGCAGAAGAGGACCAATCCAAAACAACCTTCACCACAGAATGGGGATCATATCCCTATAGAGTAATGACATTTGGGCTCTGTAATGCTCTTGCCACCTTCCAATGAGTAATGATGGCTACCTTCTAAAATCATATGTATGATTTCCTTGAGGTGTATCTCGATGACTTCTATGTCTATAGCTTAATACGTGAGCATTGGGGACACCTAGAGCAATGTTTTGATAGATGCCGAGAGTATGGGATTTCTCTCAACCCCGACAAATGTGTCTTTGGCGTCTCATCAAGAGTTCTTTTGGGCCATATCGCTCTGCAGAAGGGATTGCAACAGACCCAGTGAAGATTGAGAAGATTGCCGCCTTGACCACACTAACAAACCTCAAGCAACTAAGAGGATTTCTTGGCCATGTGGGCTACTACAAAATATTTATTGTACATTTAGCCACCAAGGCAGCCCCTTTGCACAAGATCCTAAGGAAAGATGTGGATTTCCTTTGGACTGATGGAAGAAGCCTTAAATACCCTAAAACAGTGCCTTATCCAAGCACCTATTTTGCAGCCTCGTGGACTGGACGAAGGAGTTCCATGTGCACATAGATGTATCAGTTGAAGGGCTAGTGGTTGTCCTATATCAAAAGGGCCTCTCTAAATTAGATCAACCAATATACTATGCAAGTTGAAAAGTAGCTGACTGAGAGTGGAACTACATAGTGACAGAGCTAGAGTGCTTAGAAATGGTGTTTGTGTTGGAGAAGTTTCGACACTATCTACTGTCAATACATTTCAAGTTCTACATTGATCATAAAGCCCTGTCCTTCCTAATGAACAAAGCATATATTAAAGAACGACTGATGAGATGGTTGCTCCTATTCTATGAGTTTGATTTTGAAGTGGTCACTAAGCCTGGCTGTTCCCATGTCCTAGCCGATCATCTATCATGGATCCCTCAAACTGCAGAAGAGGAACAGAGCCTACAATTACTCCCTAGTATGCAGACATAGCCAACCTCATGACAACTCAATAGTATTCTCATGGCATCTCAAGCCGTGAGAAGAAGAAGCTTCTGTTAGAACTAGCCCCCTACACCTTGATAGGCGGTGCATTGTATAAGAGAGGCAAAGATGAAGTATTGCAAAGATATGTTGCAGGAGATGAAATTAGCATAGTATTGAAAGCATGCCATGACGAACCATGTCCTTGACACTTCGCAGGAGAAGCAACAGCCATGAAGGATGTGTTGCAGGAGATGAAATTGGCATAGTATTGAAAGCATGCCATGGCGAACCATGTGGTGGACACTTCGCAGGAGAAGCAACAACCAGGAAGGCTCTGTTGGCGAGATACTGGTGGGCCGACCCTCTAGAAGGATGCATATGACTACTACAAGAGATACGATGCTTGTCAGTGAATGGGGAAACCCACCAAAACAAGTGCCATGCCACTACAACCTATTCTTCCCCTAAAGCTATTTGAGAAGTGGGGGATTGATTTCTTGGTCCCATTGATTCACCCACCACCAGATGGAAGCAGAATAGATACATCTTAGTATGTATGGATTATGTCACAAAGTGGTGTGAAGCTAAAGCTCTGAAGCAAGATGATGGTAACAATGTAGCCCTATTCATGTACGAGAATATTATTACCCATTTTGGCAGTCCCCTCAAGTTGGTAAGTGACAGAGGTACTCATTTCCTTAACAAGATCATGGAAAAGTTGACGAAACTATATAAGATTGAAGAGCACCCTGCCAGGCACTACATGAACCATGAACCGGCCAAGAGAGGCTGCAAATACATTGCTGGCCACAAAAACTTGCAAGAAAACTCTCCTTCTCACCAAGAATCCATGCTCTCCAAACACACAAGAGGAAGGCACACAAGAAATTGGACAATTCTTCCATACTCACTCTCTTCCTCTTCCTCACTCTCCATAAAAAATGAGCATGAAGCACAAGAGAGGAAAGCAAGAACAAGAAAGCAAGTGTCGTGCCAAATGGAGAAAGGAGGAAATGAATTCCAAAATGAGAGAGGAGGAAATGAAGCGTGAGACGAGAAGATAAATGAAGAGAGAGGGTGTAACCACCTCAACCTCCCACCTCCTCAAAATCCCCCGACAAACCTCTTCCTTTTCCTTTCTTGATATTATAAAATTAAATTGCATACGTGTTGGCTAAGGTCTAAAAGACCCTTCAATTTTTGGAATGAGACGAAGGTGTTTGACCTTCCCTTTTCCTTTCAATATTTTTTAATGTGAGTCTTTTGGACTACACATATCACATTGCTTCATATTTGAAATTTTGACAAAGGGGTACAATTGCAATGAGTCATTTTACAAAAAATTATTTCCATGTGAGCACATTTTGGTGCCTTTATTTGCATTGATTTCCCGGTCATCATTCCTCCCACGCTTAAGTGTGAAGCGTCCCCGTGAATAAATTTGAAGAAGAACCACGATCAGCACGAACAAATCTTCATCTTCATCATCGGTCTTCAATCTTTGTTTTCCTTGAAGGGGGAAGAAATGGGACACACATCACATAGAGAGAAATGGCACAACTAGGTCGTATAGGCTAGGTTACAAGCATACCACATAAAATCATATGTCATGCAAAAGATAGAGCTTTTCATACAATTTGCACACAAGAATGACTTCACACTTAGCATGAACTAAAAGATAACCACTCATTAAGCATAGAAAGAGAACTTGAAAAAGATATCACAATAAAGCAAACCCTCACGAAAGATATGAAAATGATGTACTCCACCGGGTTTAATTTTAGAAAGGAAAAGTAAGGGAGGTAATATTAAGAATAAAACAAAAGCTAGAAATAAAGAAGGAAATTCATGTAAATACTTTGTGTATACTAGAGAATAGGCTTGGTGAAGGAAGGTGTGACTTAAGGCTTAAGAAAGTATGCATATGAACCATCATCAAGAAGGGATTTGTACAAAAGATTATTGATTAAAGTGTGAATTTTGGATGGATAAGACGATGGAGTTGTAAATGACGCACAAACAAGAAGAGAAGAGCACGAGGTGTAGATCTGACAGCTGCTTGCTCATTTGATAGGCATGAAGAGTGTAAGGAGGTGTCATTAGTGAGGCATAATGCATGGATCCATCTGTCTAGGAACAAACCTAGCACCCTCGACCTTGCCTACGAAGTTGTCAGGGTGGCAGGTCTAGCCGTAAGGCCCCAAACGCGGACGTTGTCCATGGTGCTAGAGGCTCTAGGTCCATCAGCACGACGCCTGCCATATAGCCGCCCCTGCTATCTGAAGAACCAGAAGATGAGAATGACGAGGAAAACGATGAGGGCAAAGAGAGGTCCCTCCTGTGCTTGGACAAACTTTTCACATCCTTCAACTTCACGACCCAGGAAGGCAACATTCTACGTCTTAGGCTAGACAACTTTAGATACTGCCATTAGAATGTAATGTCGAAGTCCTTAACTTGCAGAGAAAACACTTTCTCGCTATTAGGTGCAGATTTTCTCCGGTCAAGAGAGGGAACCATTTGTGCTTCAAAATGTAGGATATGACCATGGCAGAGTTAATCTCCTTCTTGCTCTTCCCACCATTTGCAAGAATGCCTTCAATCCTTTCCACATTTTGAGGACAAGCACCGTGACATGACCCTTTCTCTTCTAGTCTCTTTCAATCCATTAGCTCTATCAAATTTGAAAACACCATAACTTAAGAAATGAGACTGCAAACCCTTTCACTTGTAGATTTTGTAGCCACCTCTTTTCCCGGCTAGTGCACCAAATGAAGAGAACCCTGCCACGGCACAAAATGAACCACGAACCGGCCAGGAGAGGCTGCAAATACATTGCTGGCCACAAAAACCTGCAAGAAAAATCTCATTCTCACCAAGAATCCATGCTCTCCAAACACACAAGAAATTGGACAATTCTTCCATCCTCACTCTCTTCCTCTTCCTCACTCTCCATATGTAATTCCCCCCCCACCCCCGTGACCCCCGTGCCTCCCCCCCGCCCCCCCCCCCCCAATGAGAAACCCCTCCCTTTCACCATTTTAAAAAATTTTTAAAATTTTTTTACCCTCCCTCTCTCTCCCCCTGTCGTGGGCATGCTAGAGAGAGAGAGAGAGAGAGTAGTGAGAGTAGGGGGGCATGCAAGCCCCCAGACGACGACGAATAGCCGTCTCTTCCCCCCCCCCCCCCCCCCATACCTTCCTCCCTCCTTATAAGGAGGACTGCAGCAAGCCCTTCCCCTCGGGCCCTAGGCAGTCCGTATCCCCCTCCTCCTTGGATCAGCACCTCCACCCCCCTCTACATCCACGGCAGGTTCTTCCCCCCCTCATGCTTTGCCACCCCCTCCAGCTTCATGGCAGACAGCGCCCCCTCTGGCTCTGCATTCCGTGACCCCATCAACTCCCCTTTTTAATTTCGACAGGCCGACAGAAGAGAGAGAGAGAGAGAGAGACAGAGACAGGGAGAGATAGAGGGAGAGAGAGAGAGAGAGAGAGAGAAGGTTCTAGAAGTTTTCCAGCCTTCCCTCCCTTAAGCCCAATTCACACACGGGCTCCCTTTTTGTGCCTTTGGGAGTATATCATCATCATCAGGATATGCTCAGGTGGCATTGGAGTGCTGGAGTTCTACAATCCCTGCACAAGAAGACGCATCCCATTAAAGTTCTCTACCGAAGTTCGTGTATGAGATACACGGCTCCCAATAGACGCTCCCTATGTTGGAAACCAGAGTTGCAGCATTAGAATGTGTGCACAAGAGGGAGAAGAGAGCTCGAAGTACAAGAACAAAAACTTGCTTACTAGGTTGCTTAGAGTACAACTTGGGTACACTCTCCCACACTTGATAGTGACCCATAGGCTGTTTATATAGCCTCTGCCAAGCTAGGGTTAGGGTTTCCCCTGCCCCTAGGGCTATTCACACTCATCTGCTCTTATACTCTCTTGCTTATAGTGGGTTCCTATGCCTGTCTTCTAACACCCCCCCTCAATGCCAAGGTGGCATTGGATTACAAGGCATGTAAGATGTTCCCCCCCTTATCGGGATGCCTTTATAAATCAAGCTTACAAGAGTGTTTTAGATTGATGATTTAAAGAGTCAAAACAATCGATCTTCACATGGATTGGAGGCATAGTTGGCCACCAATTCTTTGGGTATATCAGGAGTGTTGGGGCATTTACTAGTGATATGCCCTGTCTTCTTACATTTGTTACATTTCATCTTCTAGGGATACTTCTTCCAACAGTTGTTTACAAGATGTCCTTTTTTCTTACAGAAAGAACATCTAGTGAGAGCTGTATGTACCAATACTTGATCACAGGAAGTTGAAGATGCCTGATTGTTGCTGCTTTCTTTGTGGTTCCTCTTTTCTTCATCCAAACAGGATTGAATGGTACTTGCCAATGTAGGATCTGGAATGTTGGTGAGAGTGGTAACAAGAGTAGGAAACACCTATTTTACAGCTTTTAGGAGAATAGCAATAGCATCTTCTTCATGTATTGGAGCTTGTACTGAGGCAAGCTGTGCCATAAGTCCCTTCATATGAGAGATGAATTTTCCCAAATCTTCTCCTGATCGATATTCCAAGATAAAGAATTCAATTTTAAGGAAGATTTTAGTATTTTTACCAGTGGCTCCATAGAGCTTTTCAAGCTCATCCCATTTTTCTTTAGCAGTGTTTAGTTGATCAACATGATGAATCAGGGATTCATCTAAGTGTAATATTATGATTGCTTGAGCACATTGTTCATCCTCTATATCAACCAAATTTGCAGAGTTTACAGCTCTACTGCCTTGAATGAGAGGCCAATACCCTCTCTCCATCATTTTGTATTTTATAAGTACCTGCCATGGGTGGAAATCTTTGCCATCAAACTTTTGAATTTGAGGATGAACATTAGCATATGTTGTGGTCATTGAGAAGGTCTTACCACTTGTTAGGACAAGGGCAGTGTCTAGTCCCTTACAAATTTTCCACTGAATGCGGAAGCAAATCAAACAATTTGAAATCAAAATTGCAATGAAGAGAAAGGCTGAAAATCATATAAATGTAATATTTCAAAGTATGATTGTGGTGTTCCTTTCTTATGTGCAAACTTCTTCCGAGGTTTAATAGTCTTTTTAGGTTTTAATGAAGTAAACCTAGACTGGACTTCAGGCTCCTCCTTGTGGTATGGCTTAGTGGATGAAGCTTGTGTTGGACAAGGTTGGTCTATGATCTCAATGCTTGTTGTTGATGATTCCGAAGAGAGTACAATGACACTTATCCTTTTAATTTCATTGACCAGTTTACTTGAGACAAAGTCACTCACGGTATGCAATACACTTCTAGTGTAAGATAGTCTATGTGTTTATAATTGTACACGTAACCTTACAACAATATAGGAAGAGGAATAAAAAACTCACAAGATTTTAGTGAATACCCAGCAAGAAAATGATTAGATGATTAATGATTAGTGTTTAGAAACACTAATGTCAAGCTTGGTGAAATGCTTGAATGAAACCCGATTGGAAGTCGGC
Organism: Lygodium microphyllum; assembly: GCF_053477565.2. Classification (NCBI taxonomy): domain Eukaryota; kingdom Viridiplantae; phylum Streptophyta; class Polypodiopsida; order Schizaeales; family Lygodiaceae; genus Lygodium; species Lygodium microphyllum. The sequence goes on from NC_141140.1 coordinate 62,262,143, forward strand.
TTCCCAATGCACTTAGTGATGCCCATTGAGCATACCCAAGAGCTTTTGAATCTGGAATAAGCTTTAGAGAATATGAATTAGTGATTAGAATCACTGTTAATGAAGCTCAGAGTGAAAAAATGACAAAATGCCAAGCTTAGAGCTTGCTGGCTATGGCTGCCAGAGACCCACAATTAGGGTTTGGCTTGTAGTGAAGAGTATGCTACAGGATGACCTTCCTGCATGAGTACACACCCCAAGGATAGTATGCTAGCATCAATTACTACCTCTAACTCTTTATTGAGGTCTGGAAGTTTTAGAATAGGTGCTGATACCAAACTTTGCTTCAATCTGTCGAAGCTATTTTGTTCGGGAGTTGACCATGCAATGTCAGTTTGCTTCTTTAGTAAGTCCGTCAGAGGTGCTGCAATCAAAGCATAGTTTTTTATGAAGACCCTATACCATCCTGTCAATCCAAGAAAGATGCGTATCTCTTTGACAGATGTTGGTATTGGCCATTCTAGCACAACTCTGACCTTGGCTGGGTCCACTGAGATTCCTTCCGCTGATACTATGAATCCCAAATATTCAATCTGACATTTGAAGAATGCACACTTCTTCATCTTAGCATACAGCTTATGTGACCTCATTGTCTCAAGGACAATCTGAAGTTGGGGCTCATGATCTTCTTTATGTTTAGAATAGACTAAAGTGTCATCGAAGAAGACAAGCATGAAATCGTCAAGAGATGGCCTAAAGATATCCTGCATTAACCTGTTGAAGGTGGCAGGTGCGTTCGTAAGTCCGAATGACATAACTAGGAACTCAAAGTTCCCATATCTTATATTGAAGGCCATCTTGGGGATATCTTCTTCCTTGATCCTTATCTGATAGTAACGTGACCTGAGATCAATTAATCCTTGGTAATCAATACATAGTTGAAGTGTCCCATCTTTCTTTTTCTAGAATAGTACTGGAGCTCCCCATGGTGAACTGCTAGGCTGGATGTAGCCCTAATCTAGTAGTTGCTTGAGTTGTTCCTTCAACTCAATTGCTAGGCCAGATGTAGCCCTGATCTAGTAGTTTCTTGAGTTGTTCCTTCAGCTCAATTGCTTCTGGTATGGACATTCTATAAGGTCTCTTTGCAATTGGCGCAGCTCCTAGTACTAACCTAATCTCATGATCCACTTCTCTTTGAGGCAGGAGTTATGTCAACTCTTCAGGGAATACGTCCGCGTATTCCTTTAGCCAAGAAGGTCCTTCATTAGACTCTTGTTTCTAATCTAACTTGTTAAGTTTGATCAAGTAGACAGGTAATCCTTTTCTGACTCAACCCTTTCCACAGTGAATGTGGGTGTCATGAGGCTTAAGTCAATCCATTCCGAGTAGACACTCATGGATACCTAAATTCATGACTCTGAATTTGACTGAAGTCTTCTTTCCTCCCATAGAGAATTCCACCTTAGGAGTTTTCCTGGTACAAGTAACCTCACGACCATTTGCCAATTCCACAAGCAAGGTAGGTGCTTCTACTGTGGCTATTCCTAATCTTTTTGCACCTGCTGATGAGATAAAGGAATGTGTGCTACCACAATCAATCAAGGTCTTGAAACTTTTACCTTCATAGTCCGACGGTATCTGAATCACCGAGAATTGGCAATTCGGGCCTTTCTTGTGTAGAGCGGCATGGACTGTTGCCCTTTCAAACTTTGCTTCCATGGTTGGATCTTCTTCTTCTTCTTCTTCGCACATTTGCCTATTGGCAATGCAGACGGTTCTTCCTCTGCCTTGGGTAGCGGCTCTTTGACCATGGCCCGTTCCTTGGAAAGGTGCTTGGCGATGTCCTCCACCAAGCTTAGGACATTGCCTCTTGAAGTGACCGGGTTCGTTGCAATGGAAACAATAGAGGTTTTGGCCATTGCTTTGAGTAGGAACAAAGTTGTTGACGTTATTAGACCTTGCTTTCTTTCTTTGTCCCTGATTATGACCTTGAACTCTCTTTATCTGAGGTCTGAATGCTCCTCTATTCGGGTCATTATAAGACCAAGTTTTGTTACCCCTTGGTCTAGCTTGTACCTCCTGAATTATAGGTGCAGCTCGAATGAGTGCATCCTAAAGATCTGATGGATGCATAGATTCGAGACGGGTATTTACTGGTGGATTTAAACTCGGACAAAATTTGGACACCTACTGTGTCATGTCCATCTATGGTGCATACTTTAAAAGTGAAACGAATTTAGAGTAGTATGCATCAAGAGTGAGCCCCAGCTGTTTTAGCTCGTAAAACTCATTCATTTTCTGCGTGCGATATGCAGGTGGCAAGTATCTTCCCTGCACGGCTTTCTTCAGCTTCTCCCAGGTAACGAATCCCTCCGCGATCCCTTGATCCCTGCACCATTGCTTCCACCAAAGCCTGGCTTTACCGGTGAGCTTTAGCTTGGCAAGCATAGCCTGATTGGCGGGTGCAGTACCGACTGCTTTGAAGTAATCCTCCATGGATTCAATCCAAATTTCAGCATCAGCTTGAACGGACCTACCTCTCCCGTCAAACTCGGGCGGCTTGATCTGCTTGAGAAGAAACTTCTTCTCCTGGATTACAGTAGTACTTGATGTAGGAGGCGAACTAGGAACCTGTACCTGGGGTTGTGCCTGGATAAAGGTTTCTTAACGTTATTATACGATAATCATTATTGATTTATATTACATCTTCAATTCCGCTATCACGTAAGCAATATAGCTACTTAACTTTTTATCAATTCTCATGTACAATCAAACATTGATAAAAGGAAGTCTTAGTTGTATTTATATGGGCATAGCCCTTTCGAATACAAAATTTCTTGCAATGATAAGACAACTGTTACATTTAGTTTGGGGAGAACAACATTGTATTACATTTATATACAGGAACTGTATAATAGTATGGTTTCGGGTCATGGATCTTCAGGAATCGGTAAATCATTGGAAGTTTAGGGTATCCTTTCCTTTGGAACCCATTCTTTTCATGGCACCCTAACACTTTAATCCTGTCGATGGGGATTACACGGGTTACTTCCTCATATACATATGAGTTCATCTCAACCCTCCGACCTCGAATATGTAAAGTTGAGTTTACGTGAGCTTCCACAAAAATGAACAGCTTCACGACTTTCAGGTCTTCCAACCACTTGATCCTTTTTAGATTGGTTTGTAGGTAAGCAAACCGGTGGGCAGCTATATAGTAGATTCTTGAGGCACCCATCCAACTTCGTTCCATGTACAAGGGTGATGGATTATAGATTTGCTCCAGGATGTTCATCATCCCAATCCTTTGTCGATAATGCGGAGAATGCGTTGCAGTCATAAACATGATTCGAAATACTAAGAACTTGTTCCACGCTTCGTAATTCTGCAAGACAGCATTGGAGGTAAGGAAATGTTTGGAACATCAACATTTGCTTTACTTCAACATATTAAGATTTCATAAAAACAATTCCGTTGTTGGTCGGCTCTGATACCAACTGTAACGTGTCCACTTGTATCTTCAGGACACGTCTTAGTAGTCCATAAAAACGGATGTCTAGAAAGCTCTACCCTGCACTCCCATGGTATGTTACGAGATTTGCAATCTAGGGCTTTCCGCGTCTCCCATGTAGCGGAAGTATTCCGGCCGTTCCCACTTAGGATCGACCTGAATTAGGGTTTTCCTTATTGGTCATTTCCTAACAGCAACTAGCATCGGTCCCAAGCGAACTACTTTACGCAAAAACGCCAAGTCCGAAGCGAATTCACACTGCACTTAGTTCAAGGAATGGGAAATGAGAGGGATGCAAAGCTCAACCTCTCTACCATAAGGCATAGTCCCATTCCGTTCCCCTAAAACAACGTAAATTGGGTTCAGTCATAACTTTAGGTCAACGCTTTTGTTGTTCGTGTTCTTTGACGATCTTCCTGCTGTCCATCGTGATTTGAGAAAAGTTCTCGGCTAACCGGGACCACCCATCCATAGGACGGACCTATGGCCCATCCTCCGCACTTTCCTTAGGTTGTTTTAGTTATTTAATTACCTAACATATTAGTTGGATATGTAACAACCAACTTCTTTAGTTAACCCGTTAGACACTGGTTCCTTCACGTAATCTTATCACTTGACATAGAAAAACAATATCAGACAAGTTTCTTATTAACAGTTTATTATATTTATCTTTGAAATACAAAGAGTCCATCCCGTAGGCCTATCCACAATCTGCCCGAACACTATCCAACAATCCACAGGGATTACTAATCCAAGTTTTCGACAAGGGTTTTAAACACGAGGGGTGTGTGGGGGGTATCAAGAGGCACAAAAAGGGGGGCTTATCAAAGCCTTTGGAAGCTTCCCCAAGAAGCTTCCAAAGCTTCAGGAGATTATGTGAAACCATGTGGAGGGAGATGGCTCCCTTGCGATGTCGTATTGCTGCGCATTCGAGGTGTGAAACCACCCAAAAGTTGTGCGTGTGATTTGATACTTTGTACATACTTAGTTGTTATGTTTGCTCTTTCATTCTATGCTGAAGACGGAGAAGAACAAGGAGTTTTGGTAGACTGGTAACTCAAGATGCAGTCTCATGGACCACTTTGATTGCAGGATATGCTGACCAAGGGTTCGTTTGAAAGCCTGTGGTAGTATAGGAGCATTCCCAATGGGCCAAGAGATACATGCTGAGATCATCTTAAAGGGCCTAGAAAGAGAGCGTTCTGTAGGGAGCATGCTGGTGGATATGTATGGGAAATGTCACTCCTTTATGGAAGCACAACAAGTGTTCAACAGACTGCCAATTCAAGACACAACCTCCTGGAATTCATTGAATGCAGGACATGCAGAGAATGGTAATGCTGAAGCTGCTCTGAATTGCTTTAGAAAGATCTAGCTGGAGGGCATACATGCAGATTCTACTACTTTTGTTCTTTTCTTAAAATCTTGTGTTGCAGTAGGAGCCATAGATATAGGAAGAGAAATACATGCTGAAATCAGAAGATCAGGATTAGAAAGAGACCTTGTTGTTGGTGACATGCTCGTGGACATGTATGGAAAATGTGGCTTTATCAAGGAAGGAAGAGAAGCATTTGAGAAATTGACTGCCCATGATGTTATATTGTGGACAATAATACTAGATGCCTATGTTCATAATCGTGAAGGTGATATGGCTATGCGATGCTATGAGGAGATGCAACATCAAGGGGTGCATGCCAATTCTATTACATATGTTATCTGCTTGAAAGCTTGTGCAACCATAGGAACAGGACAAGGTGCAGGACTAAGGAGACTGACATCTCTGAGGAAGGGACATGATGATCATTTCTGGGAGGGAAATGCTCCTGATCTTCACCCTGTACGAACTCCTGATGCTAGCAGTTCTGACAAATATGGATGTTTGACATTGATGGGCGGAAGTTCTTAGAGTCAAGCAGCAGGACATTCTGTGTGGGATCGCATTGGGCCTGTTGGTCGCAATGAGGCCAAATCTGAGGTCAGTAATCGGCCTTCCAACAACTATGATGGCCCACCACGGCCTAAAATGATAAAGAAGGAAGCTGTGGATGATACAGAGGCTCATGCATGTCAAATTCGACTGCTGGAAAGGGCCATGGTGTAGACCAGCTTACAGACAATGTAGGGCATATGTATGACAGGAGTACCGCACATGTAGGTGACCGGAAGGAGAGAGCACAGAGAACTCTTTATGTGAGGTGTATTCCCAGTTATAAAAATAAGAAAGAACTGCTTCTAATGCATTTCCAGAAGTTTGGAGATGTTATGGATATCCGCATTCCTATGCACAGTGATAGAGCTTTTGTTCAGTTCTACTGACGGGAGGATGCAGAATCGGCTCTTTTGTCACCTGATGCGGTTATGGGAAATCGATTTATAGGTCTGTCATGGGCAAACAGGGACGCTAATTTGGGGAGGAACGGGAGGAAAAAGCAAGCGTGTGGGATGAAAAGGAAAGGGAGGCTAATCTGGGAAAGATGGAGGAACAGAGCATTCGGGGATCTACGAAGGAAAAAAAAAGGGGAGCTTTTTTTTCAATCTAATTTTGGGGAAGGAACGATGATCATCTACACCATGTAGCAAGGATGATGTTGTGACATAAAAAAGCGGAAGACCAGGATGAAGTTGTGATAGAGGGAAGACAAAGATGAGTAGTGATGGAAGTGGGAGCCATGGAAACGGACCGAAAGTGAAGCCAAAGGTTACGAAGAAGCAAGTCGCAGCATTGATGAGTTCGAAGAAGCACAAAGAAGGAGTTCTACAGTTGAAAAGGCCATTGTAACAGTAAAGAAGAAGACCCAGCCGATGGCAAGTCGAAGGGAGATCGAGAAGCCGTAGAAGAAAGCATCGACGATGGGAAGATGAAGTGACACAGAAGAAGAAAAAGAATGAATCCTCAGCTCTGTGAAGATTTTGGTCATTGAGAGGAAGAAGAAGACCTGATTTTCCTTCCAATCATGATTACCATACCGGCTGCCATCAAGCGACATTCAATAGACGACTCCCTGGGGAACCAGGATGTGGAGGTGATTGGCGTGGCAAAAACGGCAATCGCTCTCTAAGGGCAAAAATTTTGCACCGTCTTTGGTGACAACATTGAATTCTCTACATACAATCAGCTTGTTCAAATGGCGAACGCAGAACACCAGCCTCTTTTCTTATAAACTGAAAGAAGAACCGTCAAATTTACTGGAGTTTCTGACTTCTTGCACCATGAAGTTTTCTTCCATGAAGGTTTTAGAAACACGGAAAATCTGCTTTTCTGGTACAAAGTGATGACATCCATACCGTGAAGGACCATGTGTTTGTATAAGCGACTGATCTATGGCTCCTAACCCAAATAGCTTAAGACTGATTTTGCTAATTCTCTTGGGAAACAATTGTTCTGAGCATATACAGTGCTTCTCTACTTGGGATTTTGTAGCAGGAACTCCTCATGCCACACTTTTGAGACTTTGAAGAAGACTAATCCGGATGCTAAGAGTAGTATTCAATAAGTGTTTGGTGCTACAGCAAGAGTAACAGTGGAGAGTATAGGTACTGGAAGTTCCTCGGTCTTACAGAAGCTTCTAGCAGTGGCTTCGATGATCCAATTGTGTCCGCTTCCACAACAGTGAGTCTGATCTTGGTATAATTGGTTGAGGTGTGAAAAGAGCTACACCTGAATGCATGTCAAGTGTTGAAAATGGAAATAATGCCTTAAAGAAGCGCTATTTGGATAACACGAAGACATGAGGTGGCAGACAAAGGTGCTGAATGAAAAAGGTGATTGATGGCATCTACAACAAACCATGAAGGAAACTACCTTGATGTTTAATAAGAACTTTGTGAAGAAGTAGATGAGGTTGATTAGCTCTTTATGACCTTAATTCTTTCTCCAAATATAACTACTTTGCCTTCCATTCTTTTGCCTATGCTTAGTAGAGGTAGAACTGCCCTTTCTTGTAAGCAAGGAGTCTTGAATATCTTTGGGAGAGACAGGTTACCTATTGTTCCAAAGGATATGATGAAAACCAAGTGAAGCTTCATAGGAATTCACACTACATAAAGAATTTGTTGACATGAGTTTTTGTCAAGCCATTTATTGGAAATGCTCCCAATCAGATGTAGCTGATTATATGTCTCATATTATCTGAAATTGAGCTTTCAAATTGAATATAATCTTGTTAGATTAATCTTCTATCTTGGAATTTCTCAAGGACCTCTGTGGTTGCGACTTTGCTTTCGAAACCCTTCGACATCTTTGGTGAACCCGACGTGAAAGCGTCGCAGAAATTTCAGGATGGGAGATACTTCAGCCTCTTCTACAATTCGAGCTGCGTCTACTTCAGCTCCATCAATGGTTGCTGCGTCAAGTACTTCAACAGAGGATCTAAAGCAGATTTTGCAGAATATGTCCATGTATATGTAGCTCCAAAATCAGCAGACACAATTGTATATGCAGCAGCAGCAACAATTACATCAACAGCAGTTGTCTCAGCAAAGGCAACTCTATTCGGAGCAGGAGAATGCAAACAGCGCGACTAAGGCTATTGAAGCAGTTGAAAATGAGAAGAAGCTATTTGACGGGCGTAATGTTTCAGCATATTTAAAGACATATGAGATCAATATGGGGTTTTTTGGAGTTCCTGCTGGACTTATGAGTAAGTACTTCCTTCCTCTTGTCACACCCGCTTTGAGGACAAAAGTGACTGATCTTTTTATTCAAAATACACATTGGCAAGATTTTAGGAAGGCCTTGAAAGAAGAATACTTCCTTGAGGGCTTTGTTATGGCTACTCGGCGGTCATTCCAAGAGTGGGTCTACATGCCAAACAAAGGTTTAGCTGCTTCAGAGTTGATTCGAGAATTTGAGGAGAGGTATAGTCAGCTTGATGCCATTGAACAAAGAGTGTTAGATGTTGAAAAAGTTGAGCTTTTCTTGCAAGCTGCTGATCCTGCTCTTCAGGAAGAATTGGGTGAGCTTTTTGAAGATCTCACGAAGCTTATGGGTCTTAAAACTGATTGGCAGGATGCTCAGGATGCAGTCTCGACTTTGACCAAGAGGAGGATATGGAAGACTCGCCTACAGAATGGTTCCATGACACCTACACCATCATCAGCTCCTATGCCTACTTCTATCCCTGTTATTTCTTCTCTTCCCCAGCCAGTTTCTTGGCCTATGCCAGTGCCTACTGTTTCCACTCCACCTATTCCTCCTGTTCCACGACCGATGCCTACACTTTCTGCTCCAAAACCATCCGCTCCATCGGTGCCTACCTCTCTTGATGACATAATCAAAGGCATAACAGATTTGACATTGGATTCAGTCAAAGCGGAGTTGGTGGGAAAGTTGAAAGAGCAGTTTGCTTCGACTGCGCCTACTACTTCTTCTAGTGCTCCTAGTGCACCTAGGAGAGATCGGAGATGTATTTGGTGTGATAGTATGGACCATCAACATTGCAGGGATTGTGACTCTTTTCAGGATGCAAGGAGGAAGAATTTGGTATATTGGGGGCAAGATGGTAAGATTTGGTTGACTGAGACAGGAGCTCCACTTGTTACCAACTTTGGTAAAGGTGGAATGAAGAAGTTAGTGGAGGACATGGCTGCGCATACTTCTTATGTGACAGCTAGAGGTGATGCTTCTGCATATGGAATCCAGATTGAGAAGGGTTCAGAGACTCAGTCAGCGCTATGGACTTATGCTATGGAGACTGCAAACAAGGGGAAAATTCAGCAAACTGTTTTGACTAGTGCAGGCTCTAGCATCAGATCAGAGATAGGTTGGGACTCGCCTGTTGACAGGTACTCTATTTATGCTTATTTGGCTAAGTCTCATGATGCAGATGTACTTGTTGAAGAGAAGCGTAAGAGGGATGACGAAAATCCAAGTGCAGCTAAGAAGACTAGAGGGGGTGAGTTTGTTACTCCACCTACTGCAGGACCGTCTTCAAGACCAGGGCCAGATCGACAGATGGAAGATGCTCAAAAGAGAGAAAAGAGGCAAGAGCTTAGAGAGAGAAAGCAGCCAGGGTTCAGATTGATGTTTGATATTGAGACATCTACAGACATGAGGAAAATCTTTAATGATAAGATACTTGGCAGTGAGGTGACTTTCACTATTTCTGAGATTTTGGGCATCTCAAAAAGAGAGTTTCAGGATCAGTTTCAGGAGGTTTTGAAGAGGGAAAGACATGCATTGTCTACCACTGATACACATGGAGTTTTGATTGGGGAGTTGGATGAGGTTATGGTTGATAATGCTTCTGTTTTTCCGCAGGTAGAGAAGAGGGTTCAGCCTATGCATTATGCTAAAATTGATGAGCCTGTCATGATACTGCGTAGTCACTTTTCGTGGAGCCATTGGGCTGGGGCAACTACAGAGACAATGGTAAAGATTGGAGAGAAACAGGTGCCTTATGTTGCATTGGTGGATCATGGTTCAGAGATTAATCTCATAGTTCATGGAGTTTATGAGAGTAACAGATGGCCTATGGATGTAGAGCATGGGTGGCGTATGAGAGCTGCCAATAACACTGCAGGTGATTTGTATGCTGCATGTCCTAGTGTCAGGGTTTCTATTGGTGATGTAGAGGAGGATTTTCATTTCTTTGTGCAGGATTCATGCTCTTATCCCATAATTCTTGGTCAGCCATTCATCATAGAGATGCGCATGGAAACAAAGGTCATGGATGATGGATCTGCTTATGCACGGATTCGCAGTAAATATGGTATGAGAGCAGTTCAAAATATGACTATATGTGTGAACCATGTTAGAAACAGGGATACTCTTAGAGATGCACCTTTGCCCACTGTGAGGGATTCGGGTTTTCATTAGGTACCGCCGTTTCGCGAGACGACGGTGGTACAGAGGAGAGGAGATTGGAGTTCTCGCCTCCTGGCAGCGGTGTTTTCTCCTCCGGTTTTGTTGGGATTTCAGCAAACAGTTCGATGAGCTATTAGAAGACTTCTAGGTTGCCTAGAACTGCCAGACAGTATATATGCAGGAAGGAGAAAAATTTAAAAAATGCAGGAATTTTGGAGGATGATGAGCACATAGATGGGATGTATGACAATGTGATTTGTGCAGATACGATGACAGAGATGGGAGATATGCTAAAAACTGATATGCAGAATTGTCACAGTAATGTATTAGTGCAGTCCCTGGACATGTTTCATGAAATTGCTGATTTTATGTCACAGATTGAGTCAGAGGTTGAGGTAGCTCAGCAAAGAGTGTTGAGTACTGAAGAAATTCAGCAAACAGAGTTTCCAGCTGGTTATGATCAGCTTTCAAAGAGACAGAGGGCTGAAAACTTTCAGCCAACAAAGTTTACTGCTGAAATATTTCAGCATTCAGAGTTTGGGGCTGTTTCTATGCAGTCCATAGAGCAGAGGGCTGAGAATATTCAGCCATTGGAGTGCAGAATTGCTGATTTACTGCAAGATTTATGTAATGCAGAAGAGCATAATGAAGCTAGGGTTGACACGAAATACAAAACTGTGGATAAGAAGGTGAAGCCGGTTGCTGTACCGCTACCACCTGACAGTGACCAGCAAATAGAGAGGGCTGCTAAACAGCAAATTTTGAGGAATTCGGAGCATATTGGTCATAAATTTTCAGCAGAGAGACTCTTGCTGAATTGAAAATTGGAAATGGTGATTTCTTGCTACCCATAGAGAAGCAATGCTTTCAGGATATGCTTGAGCGACATGGAAGGGGATTTGCTTTTTTCCCACATGAGATTGGATGTGTGAATCCTGATATTGTTGCTCCTATGGTCATTTTTACTATTCCTCATATCCCATGGAATCTCCGACCTATTCCAGTGCCTAAAACACACTTGCCAAAGCTGATTGATTTATTGAATGAGAAAATCAGGATGGGAATTCTTGAGCCCTCATCTGCACCATACTCATATAGGTGGTTTACAGTTCCAAAGAAGAATGGTACTCTCCGATTTATTCAGGACATGCAGCCAGTGAACAAAGTTACTATCAGGAATGTTGGTATAGGTCCAGTTGTGGATGAGTTTGTAGAGGCATTTGCTGGATGTGCCATCTATTCTTTAGGTAATTTGTATTTAGGATATGATCAGTTTCAGCTGGCTTTGGAAAGTAGGGACATAACCACCATGAGAACTCCTATTGGGCTTGTCAAGATGTGTACCTTGCCTCAAGGTGCCACTAATTCTGTTGCGCATATGATGAATGCCATGCATAAGGTTCTTCGTGATTACATACCTCAGCTTACTATGCCTTTCTTGGATGATGTGCCCATTAAGGGGTGTGCAGAAGAAGAGAAGAATGAGAGTCTAAATGAGCAGGGATGCAGATACTTTGTGGCTGATCATATTTCAGCATGTGAAAAGATTTTGGCCAGGTTAGAAGAAGTGAACTTGACACTTTCAGGGCAAAAATCTATTTTTGGAGTGAATGAGGTTGTCATTGTTGGGCATATGTGTGGATATTATGGCAGGAAACCCTCACCTGATAAGGTGAATGCTATAGGCAAGATTGCGGAGTATTGTTCTACTACTTCAGAGGTACGGAGATTCATTGGTGCTTGTGTGTTTTATATGATTTGGATACCTCATTTTGCACACATAGCAGATTGTTTGTATCAGCTGCTTCGAAAGGGGCAGAAATTCTATTGGGATGAGAGTCATACTAGAGCCATGTGGAAATTGAAGAAGTTATTGCAGAATGCTCCTACACTCAGGAAAGCGGATTATAATTGTGGAAAGCCTATTGTATTGACAGTTGACACTAGTCCAACTGGCATAGGTTGGGCTGTGGGTCAAGATGATGCAGATGGAAATAGGTATGCTATTCGGTTTGGGGCGAAAGTCCTAAACGAGAGACAGAGGAGATATCCGCAAATCAAGAGCGAGTTATTGGGGATTGTCACGGCTCTCAAATGTGATAAGGAGTACTTTATTGGAGCTTCAGTTGTGGTAGAGACAGATTGCTTGCCATTGATTGGTATGATTATGAGTTGCTCTACTCCGGATATAGCTATGTTGAGATGGATTGCATACATCAAGTCATTAAATCCTGAATTTAAACACATAGCAGGGAAGGATAATCCAATGGCAGATATGTTGTCTAGAGCCAGATATGATGATGAGGAGACTTTACTTGCAGAAGAGGATGATGCAAAAATTTCAGCCAATATGGTTGATCATGTTTGTCATGTCTATGATATTGTGGCTTTCATAGAAGAACTCTATGTTGGAGATTGGTTGCAGATTGGCAGGTACCTTAGTACACTAAGAAAAAGAGATGAATGGACAGATGAAGAGTTCAAGAAGATCAGAAGGAAAGCCTATGGTTATTTTCTCAAGGAAGGATTTCTTTGGAAGCATCCGAAGAAAAGAGGCGGATTACCTTTGCGGGTTGTCTGCGATAGAGAGACACAGTTACAGGTGATGAGGGAGTTTCATGAGAGTGCTTGGGCTAGTCATAGAGGAGTATGGGCTATTTATGAGAAAATCAAGGAGAAATATTGGTGGAAAGGCATGTATAGAGATGTTTCTCACTTTGTTGAGACTGCCAGATGTATTCAGTAGTGCGTCATCGAGATGAGCTTCATCCGACCTATCCGCTATGCATCCATTATAAGTGGGTAGTTGATTTGGTTACCATGCCTATGGGTCTATGGCAGATGAGGTACATTGTTTTGGCTAGAGAGGATCTTACCAATCATGTTGAGGGCAGATCTTTGAGAACGAAGACCACTAGTGCAGTGTGTAAGTTCTTATTGGAGGAAATATTCTGCAGGTATGGTTGTGTGGGTAAGATCACTGCGGATCATGGTGAATTGGATGCAGATGAAGCTAGGGATTTTTTCTCTCAGCTAGGAATCAAGTTGGCTCTAACTACAGCATATAATCCAGAGGGAAATGGGAAGAGTGAAAGAGGGCATCCGCCGATAGTGAAAGCATTAGCCAAAGCATGCAGAGGATGGATTGGAGAATGGCCGAGACTTCTACCATTTGCTCTATGGGCTGATCGTACGACTCGTAGTGTTACCACTGGATATATGCCTGCAGAGTTGATGTATGGTCAGAAACCTGTTATGCCGATTGAGACTTGTGCTTTGACTTGGTCAGTTTTACCTTGGCAGGAGGATTTCACGAGAGAGAAGCTCTCAGCTCTTCGGATTCGAAAGTTGGAGAGGAGACCAGAGGATATTCAGCTAGCTATTGACAGGTTGAAGGTTGCTAGACTAAGGAATAAGGACATGTTTGACAGCAGGCATCACTTGCGGCCTAGAGCAATAGAAGAGGGAGATTGGGTATTGGTCTTTGATAGCAGCCTTGAAAATCAGCATACTGCACTTTGAAAGATGGTGAAAAGATGGTTTGGGCAAACATGTCTTTGATAATGCAACATATGAGCTGACAGAATTGGATGGGACAGTGCTTAGAGTGCCTATTGCTGGAAAAAGAATCAAGATTTTCAAGAAAAGAGATGACGAGGATTATGCATTGGAAGAATTTTCAAGAGAAGAGCAATGAGAAGAAACTCCAATGGAAGAGACAGATGATATGACAGATAATCTTGTTGATCTACCGGAAATGCATAATGAAGAGATTGATCTGTTTGTGGATCTCGATGATAATGATCATGGGTAGTTGGCCCATCCGGAGGATGCGCAGGATTAGAGGGGGTGGATGTCGTATTGCTGCACATTCGAGGTGTGAAACCACCCAAAAGTTGTGTGTGTGATTTGATACTTTGTACATACTTAGTTGTTATGTTTGCTCTTTCATTCTATGCTGAAGACGGAGAAGAACAAGGAGTTTTGGTAGACTGGTAACTCAAGATGCAGTCTCATGGACCACTTTGATTGCAGGATATGCTGACCAAGGGTTCGTTTGAAAGCCTGTGGCAGTATAGGAGCATTCCCAATGGGCCAAGAGATACATGCTGAGATCATCTTAAGGGGCCTAGAAAGAGAGCGTTCTGTAGGGAGCATGCTGGTGGATATGTATGGGAAATGTCACTCCTTTATGGAAGCACAACAAGTGTTCACAAGAGACTGCCAATTCAAGACACAACCTCCTGGAATTCATTGAATGCAGGACATGCAGAGAATGGTAATGCTGAAGCTGCTCTGAATTGCTTTAGAAAGATCTAGCTAGAGGGCATACATGCAGATTCTACTACTTTTGTTCTTTTCTTAAAATCTTGTGTTGCAGTAGGAGCCATAGATATAGGAAGAGAAATACATGCTAAAATCAGAAGATCAGGATTAGAAAGAGACCTTGTTGTTGGTGACATGCTCGTGGACATGTATGGAAAATGTGGCTTTATCAAGGAAGGAAGAGAAGCATTTGAGAAATTGACTGCCCATGATGTTATATTGTGGACAATAATGCTAGATGCCTATGTTCATAATCGTGAAGGTGATATGGCTATGTGATGCTATGAGGAGATGCAACATCAAGGGGTGCATGCCAATTCTATTACATATGTTATCTGCTTGAAAGCTTGTGCAACCATAGGAACAGGACAAGGTGCAGGACTAAGGAGACTGACATCTCTGAGGAAGGGACATGATGATCATTTCTGGGAGGGAAATGCTCCTGATCTTCACCCTGTACGAACTCCTGATGCTAGCAGTTCTGACAAATATGGATGTTTGACATTGATGGGCGGAAGTTCTTAGAGTCAAGCAGCAGGACATTCTGTGTGGGATCGCATTGGGCCTGTTGGTCGCAATGAGGCCAAATCTGAGGTCAGTAATCGGCCTTCCAACAGCTATGATGGCCCACCACGGCCTAAAATGATAAAGAAGGAAGCTGTGGATGATACAGAGGCTCATGCATGTCAAATTCGACTGCTGGAAAGGGCCATGGTGTAGACCAGCTTACAGACAATGCAGGGCATATGTATGACAGGAGTACCGCACATGTAGGTGACCGGAAGGAGAGAGCACAGAGAACTCTTTATGTGAGGTGTATTCCCAGTTATAAAAATAAGAAAGAACTGCTTCTAGTGCATTTCCAGAAGTTTGGAGATGTTATGGATATCCGCATTCCTATGCACAGTGATAGAGCTTTTGTTCAGTTCTACTGACGGGAGGATGCAGAATCGGCTCTTTTGTCACCTGATGCGGTTATGGGAAATCGATTTATAGGTCTGTCATGGGCAAACAGGGACGCTAATTTGGGGAGGAACGGGAGGAAAAAGCAAGCGTGTGGGACGAAAAGGAAAGGGAGGCTAATCTGGGAAAGATGGAGGAACAGAGCATTCGGGGATCTACGAAGGAAAAAAAAAGGGGAGCTTTTTTTTCAATCTAATTTTGGGGAAGGAACGATGATCATCTACACCATGTAGCAAGGATGATGCTGTGACATTAAAAAGCGGAAGACCAGGATGAAGCTGTGATAGAGGGAAGACAAAGATGAGTAGTGATGGAAGTGGGAGCCATGGAAACGGACCGAAAGTGAAGCCAAAGGTTACAAAGGAGCAAGTCGTAGCATCAACGAGCTCGAAGAAGCACACAGAAGGAGTTCTACAGTTGAAAAGGCCATTGTAACAGCAAAGAAGAAGACCCAGCCAATGGCAAGTCGAAGGGAGATCGAGAAGCCGTAGAAGAAAGCATCGACGATGGGAAGATGAAGTGACACAGAAGAAGAAAAAGAATGAATCCTCAGCTCTGTGAAGATTTTGGTCGTTGAGAGGAAGAAGAAGACCTGATTTTCCTTCCAGTCATGATTACCATACCGGCTGCCATCAAGCGACATTCAACAGACGACTCCCTGGGGAACCAGGATGTGGAGGTGATTGGCGTGGCAAAAACGGCGATCGCTCTGTGAGGGCAAAAATTTTGCACCGTCTTTGGTGACAACTTTGAGTTCTCTACATACAATCAGCTTGTTCAAATGGCGAACGCAGAACACCAGCCTCTTTTCTTATAAACTGAAAGAAGAACCGTCGAATTTACTGGAGTTTCTGACTTCTTGCACCATGAAGTTTTCTTCCATGAAGGTTTTAGAAACACGAAAAATCTGCTTTTCTCGTACAGAATGATGACATCCATACCGTGAAGGACCATGTGTTTGTATAAGCAACTGATCTATGGCTCCTAACCCAAACAGCTAAAGACTGATTTTGCTAATTCTCTTGGGAAACAATTGTTCTAAGCATATACAGTGCTTCTCTACTTGGGATTTTTTAGCAGGAACTCCTCATGCCACACTTTTGAGACTTTGAAGAAGACTAATCCGGATGCTGAGAGTAGTATTCAATAAGTGTTTGGTGCTATAGCAAGAGTAACAGTGGAGAGTATAGGTACTGGAAGTTCCTCGGTCTTACAGAAGCTTCTAGCAGTGGCTTCGATGATCCAATTGTGTCCGCTTCCACAACAGTGAGTCTGATCTTGGTATAATTGGTTGAGGTGTGAAAAGAGCTACACCTGAATGCATGTCAAGTGTTGCAAATGGAAATAATGCCTTAAAGAAGCGCTCTTTGGATAACACGAAGACAGGAGGTGGCAGACAAAGGTGCTGAATGAAAAAGGTGATCGATGGCATCTGCAGCAAACCATGAAGGAAACTACCTTAATGTTTAATAAGAACTTTGTGAAGAAGCAGATGAGGTTGATTAGCTCTTTATGACCTTAATTCTTTCTCCAAATATAACTACTTTGCCTTCCATTCTTTTGCCTATGCTTAGTAGAGGTAGAACTGCCCTTTCTTGTAAGCAAGGAGTCTTGAATATCTTTGGGAGAGACAGGTTACCTATTGTTCCAAAGGATATGATGAAAACCAAGTGAAGCTTCATAGGAATTCACACTACATGAAGAATTTGTTGACATGAGTTTTTGTCAAGCCATTTATTGGAAATGCTCCCAATCAGATGTAGCTGATTATATGTCTCATATTATCTGAAATTGAGCTTTCAAATTGAATATAATCTTGTTAGATTGATCTTCTATCTTGGAATTTCTCAAGGACCTCTGTGGTTGCGACTTTGCTTTCGAAACCCTTCGACAGTGCAGCGTAGCGGCAGGCAGAATCTCCTCCTCTCCCTCTAGCAGTCTGGCGGCGACTCCCGCTGGATGCACAGCAGCCCAGCCCCTTGTCCACAGCACAGTGTTGACTCCCTTTCACAGCGGGGCCCACCCAGCTCACCACTTGCCCACGTATCAGCTTATTCTCTCCCTCACGGCTACTATCCCTCAGTCGTGGGGTAATAACCCTCTCTCTCTCCCTTATGATTGGCGGCAGCGTCATCTTCTCGATCTCTGCCCTTCCGTCCTCTTTCAACCTGCGGCCTCCCTCAGTTATATAGGGGATGGGATAAGATCCTCCCCCCTCTTACGTGTCGATGGGCATGCATCATTGCCCTGGCAGGCTCCAGCAAGGAGCTTGCCTCTCTTGCTATTCCCTTCTTCCTCCAGCTCGACAGTCGGCTGGAGGAAAGGGGGAATTAATAAAAAAATTTGCTTAAAAAATATTAACCCCATGAGGGATTTCATATAGGCCTTTCGAATTTTGAATTTGTTACACCCAAACTTATGGGAAATTCCCATATTCCCCAATATGGTGTTCCTTTAGATCAAGCTTCCTTTGTAGCTCATCTAGCACATGAGCATATGTAATATAATCAAACACTTTCAAGTGTGACACATTGGGCTTCTTGCTTGTAGAGCATTCTTTGGGGGTCATCCCATGAACTGCAACTGTGGGAGTTCTATTCGTAATATAAACAATAGTATTAAAAAATTTAGACCAAAAATATTTTGGCGTATTCCTTCCAACCACCAATGCTCATACAACTTCTGCAATATACCCTTTTTTTTCTACAACCCCATTTTGTCATGGGATATACCTACAAATAAACTATCTGTTTATCACATGAGACCTCAAGAATTCACAAAACTCATTAGGGAGGTACTCTTCCCTCCTTTTAAATTCAAGAACTTAACTTTCGAGCTTGTTTTTGTTTCAAGAGCACTCTTGAAAGATTTGGAGTGCTCCAACACGTCACTCTTTTTATTCATGAAATATACCCATAGCTTTCTTGAATAATTATCAATAAATGTGACAAAATATCTAGTATCACCAAAGAGATATGCTTTGTGTAGGTCACTAAAAATTTGTATGCACAATATCAAGTATATTTCTACTCACTTCTCTATCATGTGAAAACTGTTGTCGTAGGTATTTATCAAATTAATATGCTTCACACACTTTATGAAAATTTACACTCTAAAGCAAGAAACCTTATAATGAACCCTTTGAATTGTATTATTAATTTTAGCATTTGCACATTTGCACATCCAATATGTTTGTGCCATATTTCAATGTTTACAATTACTTATTTGCCTTTGTCAGCATTCATAGTAGGAATTCCAACATCTAAAGTAAATATGCAACCAACTCTACTTCCTTTTGTGAACAACTTGTACTTATCATTAGAGTCTTCCACAAAACAATCTTTTGTATTGAATCAAACATGTAGTCCTTGCGCTATCACCTAGCCAATAGACACTAAATTCCTTATGATAGGTGGCACATATAATACATCTTACAAATTCTTTGTTTAACCACCATGCAAGAATAATAAAACCTTTCCAATGTGTAAAATTGGGTGGCATAAATCATCACCCGTCTGCACATAAACTGGATTTTGTAAATCTTACATCTCTTAAATCATCCAACATGGCTAATCATATGATTAGATGCACATGAACCAATATACCATACATCATCATTGTAATGTGCCTAGCTGTCCAAGCACATTTTTAGCGGTCCATCGAGAGACGAGTCTAAGCGTCGCCGCCCGACACTCCCATGGAATGTTCCGAGGTTTATCGGTTTCCCAAGTTCGCCTCGCAACGGAATGTCCATGGCTGAGAACCCACTAGGATTGACTTGAAATTTGGGTTCCTAGTAGACAAGGTCTCCTGACAGTAGCCTATCGTTGGATTCTAGACATTCTACTTTACATAGAGATACCCAAGCCGAAGCAGACCCATGCCGCACTTGGTTCAAAGAGAATGGAAAAAGAGAGGGATGCGCCACTCAACCTCTCTGCCTATAGGGCATAGTCCCATTTTGGTCCCCTAAAATGGTATGCATCGAGGTTCTAACCTAACAATACCTAAACATTGAATGTCGGTAAAACCTTGTGAGAAATCTTATGAGAAGCCTCCTAGTTCTCTGGGACCACGCTGCCATAGGACAAATCCATCACAAGTTCTACACATCCACTTCCCTTGATATCTTTAGTTTTCTAATTAGGTCCTATCACATTTATGTGTGACATTCAAAACCAACTTCCTTAATTAAGCCTTTTAGGGAACAAGGTTCGTTCACGTAACTTATAGCACTAACATGAAAATAGAGCAAGCAATCCTTTGATAAATAAGTTCAAACAATTTCCTTATATTATCTTAACATTAATATTTGTCTCCTACCCATACAAGAGATAATATGTATCCCTTCTGTCCATAGAAGTACCCAATCCAAATCACATGGCACCATAAATTTTATCCTTTATCTAGAATAGGATCTTCGAATACCTCCAAATACTGGCTCACAATAGTCTACAATTCCATTCCGAACTAAGCAAGGGGTGTCCAGAGATCCACTGACCCCAAGAAACCTAGGAGTGAGACACAACTTCCGTGGTTGGCCTTTTCACCACTCAACCTTCGGCCCGTGAATCGAATAGTGCCCTCTCGGGTTGAAGTGCAACGTGATCTTGGAGATGATCCACTCGTGCAAAATATTCTTCCTTAATTAATCCAATTAAGAATCAAGCACAATCAGGGCATTCAGCCCTAATATCATCTTCAAGAAAACATTCCTTTATTCCCCATGGCAATTTGTCATTACAGACCCCCGCCATGAAATTACCATCAATTACAAGCACTTGGAGTAATCATCCAAACCACAATCCAACAATCAGCTGAATGTACAAGCATTTAGGGAGTTGTTTGATCAACCAACAAAACCCAATTGTATTTTTTCCAAACAATACAAGAATAGACACAATAAAAATTCCATTGCATATTCGCTATCCCCCCTTGGGATCAAAAAACGATTCTATGCAAAATTTACTTAACACTTGTATGCACAATTTTTAATGTCATTCTTTTTATGATTATGCCATGCATAACCCATGATCGATTTTTCCTTGTAATTTCTCTATCAATGAATAAGCCATATGCAACTAGGTGCAATTAACTTCCCTTGATACATGCACTTTGCAAGCTTCATCTTTCGAATATGTGAGATGAAATTTATCCTTTTCGATGACCTATACTCGTGTATCATAGTATGGGGCCTAATGTATCTCATACAAGAATCAAAGCAAGTATCTATCAATTTGAAAATACATTACTTACGACTAGTACCATAGCTGGATTGGCAATGATGCCTTGTTGATGGTAGGATTGCCATCCACATGCGACATTATTTTCTTGGGGGCCATCATCTGCAAATAGATTCGAGAGATAAGAAGGAGAACTGGATTTTGAGATGGAAGAGCATAAGAGAAGATGGCTTAGTCGAAAACCAAGATAGGGGAATTGAGCTAACTCTCTCTCTCTCTCTCTCTCTCTCTCTCTCTCTCTCTCTCTCTCTCTCTCTCTCTCTCTCTCTCTCTCTCTCTTTCTCGAAATCTCTTAGAGGGGCATCCTTCTACCTCTCTCTTGCAGCGTCTTGGGGTCTCCTTGTGCTTCCTTGTGCCTTCCCATGCCTCATATTTATAGTGAATTAGAGAAGAGGGGTTGTGACTAAGAAAAGAGCTCTTTGTGGACGGGATCTTAGAAAAATCAATGATCTGATGCTCAAATCATAAATCTGACGGTTCCATTAGCTCTGAAAGGAGGGTAAAACCCTAAGTCACTTGGTTAGAAATCTTTCAGATCACTCCTTCTTTTTCTCCCTGTTCGAAGTGTTGTCTACTACATGCAAACTGTGATTATGGCACGCATGATTTCTCTAATCTCTCTCTTTTTTATATTTTTACAAAATCTCCAAAAATAACTAAAATATCACTTGCCTTTTTTTGAAAAATGACATCCAGTTCTAGAAACCTCCATATCTTTTTAGTACAATATCTAAAATATCTAAAATATGCTAGTTTTTGCCCCAAAATCTAATATTTTTGGACCATCCATACTATACACATTAATACTAGTGATCAATATGGCTCATAACTCTTGTTCACGTTGTCACTTTTGTGAAGGGTGGCTACGGTCCTTGTCAATTCGAGAAAAATATCGGATTACAACTCTATGCTTTTTTAAATTATATATATATATATATAATAAAAATCATTACTTATTAATGTTAGTTAGTTTTTACTTTAGTTAGTAATCTTACTAACTTATTAATTTACTAACTAATTTTTAAACTAACCAACTAACTTTTAATTGCATGGAAATATTACAATCATGTGTCCCCTTTCTTGTAATAGCATTCATCATATGTATAACAAAAAGACACACCTTTTTGTCTTCATTCTGTCTTGAAGACCATGCATATTTTTGTTGCTGCAATTTACCATTGTAGATATCATCGTGCTTAGCATAATATTGAGCTGTAATATGATCTATTTTGCTACAATAATAACAAAAATTACTAGAATTTTCAAAACATCTATTCTACCATCCACCTCTTCCTCTAGAGCTCCCCATGCCTCTAAAGTTTCCATAGCCTCCTAAAACCTGAATTTCACTAAACTACTGATTTAGCTTATGATGCCAGAAGGCATATTCCACGGTGGATTCCGTGCCACGGTGGATTCCGTGAGGTCTTACGGTGGATTCCATAAACTTTGATGACCGGGGCTCATACATAAAGTGGATTCTTTGTGCGAGAAGTTGATGGGGACGCTGTCCTTTTCGGGCGTTTCATTAATTTAGTGTGTACATGGGTGATTCCATAGCGGGTGATTGCGCAAAATGCATATTAAATTAATAAATGTTTATGAGTTTAGAGTGCGCATTCGTAATAAATTAAGGTTAGGATTTATTTCTAACTAGTTGATTTATTTATGTAGCTGAAGACTGCTAGGTATTCACTTTTGTTGGTTTAATTGTATTATTTTACTAACGATTGTGAATGCTTCAGTTGATGTGTAGAGATAGCAGCAATGGCGGAGGAAAGCATTGGATTTTAGTGAGTATTCGACCTATGGATTATATTTTGATAGGCGCCATGCCTATATTTTGTCATGTCTATTGAGGCATCGATTATTTATTATTATTTTGTATGCGCCTATGCGCATGGATATGTTATTTCTATTTGGACATTGTATTGGGCGTGCTAGACTCTTTGGGCACCGTCCATTAGCTTTATTTCTATTTTTGTAAAAGCAAACTCAAAAGCTAAAAGCTTGATATATTTTTGTAAATTGGGCTATTATTGAGCATAAAGAAGAAATATACATAAAATACATGCTTTGTGAAGCGCTCACACAAGGCATGGGGGGAGATTGAACCCAATTGGTCTCTTGCTCTTGTCGTTTATGCTTTTTACCTTGTAACTTGTACAAAAAGTAGAGTTCATTGTTCTTGGAGACCTTCCGGGATTCACTACGTGAGCATACAACGACCGATCTGTGCACCAATGGTATCAGAGCGGAGCTGAGATCAAGAGCTTCCAATCGCTACCCATCTCGTGCGAAGACAGAGCTCCTGGAACGATCGGGCTCTACAATCAATCTCGTCGCGAACCGTCGATACAGGCAGACTTATGGTGATCAAGAACCCCTGTTTTTGTCATCAGATCGCGAAGGACCAGGCTGTACAGGCGGAGGACCACTCCTTCATCTCCATCAACAAGTTGTGGGCAAACAGTGAGAAACTCCATATCTTATCTTTTGAAAAGTTTAATCCTAAAGCTTCATAAGCTTTAAAGGAAGCTTATAATCTTCAAAATCATCATCGAGGTCTCAGAGGGGCTTCTGAATTTTTCGGGCAGCGAAAAAAACGCACCCCCCCACGATTGCGCCGTTTTTTCTGAAGCCCCCCCCCTCCAAAGCTTAAGCAATTAAGCTTAATCTATTAAGCTTTAATCAAGTAAGACAAGTCACCTCTGGTCAACAACTCCAGGTCACGCACCTCAGAAATCAAGTTCTGCAAGTAATCTGTGATCAAGTTCTGCAAGTTCATTAAGTCGGCTAAGTTCTGCAAGTCTGCAACTCTGCAAGTCACATAAGTTTGCAACTCTGCAAGTCAAACAAGTCAACTGGAGTCAGAACTGACTTGTGCTCAAAACTCCTAGAAGGGTTGTTCCTGCGCAGAAACTCCGAACTGCAAAGTTGTTCGTTGGAAGATATTCTACCCATATGCAGGTTTACTGAAGCATTTTCAGCATACGAAGAAGGAAAAATCATAGATTTTCTGAAGATTGAGAAAGAAATACCCAAGAACACATAAGCCTTATAACCCCGAATTTGAGCTACGCTCATCCCGCTAACTGATTTTGAGTGAGAAAGGTCTTTTGAGTTTTACAGGATGACGGAACCACATATGGATGATCTTATGGTTGAAGACGACCTACCTGAACCTACGATGGAGCAAAAGCTGGACTTAATCATGATGCAATTGGAAGAAGAACGAAGGGCTAGGCAAGCATTGCAAGCGCAATTGGCAAAATTACAAAGAGCATCTACCGATAAAGAAGAACCTCAAGCTGAAGATTTGATTCGACATACTATCGACGCCACTCTTGAAGCTCAAACCATTCGCAAGGAATCAAAGCTAAGTAAACGAAGTTTCAAATTTCATATTTTCAATGGCATATGAGAAGAAAAGACTGTTATAGCATTCATTAGTCAGTTTGATGACTATTTCCATGAGGAAACCTATGCAGAAAAAGATAAAATCAAGTGTGTTACTAATCATTTGGTAGACAGAGCATCACTTTGGTGGACTGTAGTACGCAAGAACATAAAATGTCCTGCTACTTAGGAAGATTTCAAGAAGAAGCTCATGCAGAATTTCCTTCCACCGCAATTTCATGAGAAAGCTATCAAGCAATGGGATCTACTCCAACAACGGGATCGTGAGCCTATTCCTCAGTATACAGAGCGTTTTTGGAATGCACTCCTCCAGCTACGCATGCTTGAAGACGTACCAGAGACGACACATAAGCGGAAGTATATGTCTGGACTTCTTAGGCATTACTACGCTGAAGTTAACATGTTCAAGCCTGCTACTCTTGAAGACTTCATTTCACTAGCTCATGACACTGAAGATAAGCTACGCGGTAGAGAGAGACGACCACAGCAATTCCAAGCCAATGGTAATTATGGATCTAAACAATTCAATTCCAATTTTAGAATATTTAATCCAGGTCGTTTCTCTTCATCATCTTTCCTCAAGAATTGGGCTAAACCACCTACATTACCATCCAATGTAAATCCAAATCCTAAGCCTATTCCACAGCTAAATCCAAATGTACCTAGACTTCCCGCCATTGCAAATAATGTAACCAAAGCCAAGCCAATAGTATGCTAAACACCATATTGGGAAATATGGGAATTTCCCATAAGTTTGGGACACGTGGTCAAATCTTTGGATTTGTCATAACTTGAATACTATAACTCCAAATCGAGCGCTCTATAGCTCAATAGATTCCATTTTTCAAGTGCTTTCCAATGATAGGTCACATAATATGGTTTTGAGAAACTTATGGGCATGTTATCCGGGTACCACTTTTTTAGTATTCAAAAAATGAGAATTGGGAGATTCCCAAACTCACTAATATTGTGTTGCTATAAATGCCACCAGCCTGGACATCTCGCAGCAAATTGTCATTCAAAGAAGCCACCAGCTCATATCAACTATCTTGGAGCCATGGACGAAGACGAACATGAAGATATACCTAACTTCACTGAAGATGAGAACGACACTACTACTACTTCCGATACTTTACCAGGTATGCCTACTCCACATTCTTTATTGACTATGAAATGTTTGATGCATGGAAAGGAAAAGACTATTTTGCATGATGACGGTAGTACTCATGATTTTATTTCAGAAAAATTTGTAAAAGAATTGAAATTATAGACTGTACCTACGCATTATCGCATAAAAGCTACATTTTTAAGCACTAGGTATAATGGTACATAGGAAGTGCAAGACTTAGAGATTCAAATTGGTCAATACACTGAAAGAAGAAATTTCTTAGTTGTTCCATTACAGACGAGTGACATTATTTTAGGTATGCCTTGGCGTCACCAGCATAACCCAGATATAGATTATTCCACACACACAATGAATATTAATTTTCAAGCAAAATCTATTACATTATATGGTATGCATGCATCTAATGTTTTTCCACTGCTTTCGCATACTCAAGCTAAACGTGCATTACGCAAGAGTAGTAAATCCTTTCTCATTTGGGTGAATGAATTGCAAGTAAAGGAAAATCATATGCATCCTAGGCATAAGAAATTTCTTGTATATTTTAAGGACTGTTTTGCAGAAGACCTACCACCAGGTTTACCTCCTTCATGTCCAGAAGACCATAAGATAGATTTGATCCCTGGCACACAACCACCTTGCAAAGCACCATATAGGCATAACCAGATAGAGCAAAAAGAAATCCAGAGTCAAGTTGAGGAATTACTAAATAGAGGTTTAATTCGACCTAGCAGTTCTCCATTCGGTGCACCTGTACTCTTAGTCAAGAAAAAGAATAATACATATCATATGTGTATTGACTATCGAGCTTTAAATAAGATCACTGTAAAGAATAGGTATCGTATTCCTAGAGTTGATGACCTTATGGACAAATTGCAAGGATCTTCTATATTTAGTAAAATTGACCTTAAGTCTGGTTATCATCAGGTGAGGCTAGATAAGTCTCACATATTCAAGACTACATTCAGAACACAGTTTGGTCATTACGAATTTTTGGTCATGCCATTCAGATTGACTAATGCACCTGCTACCTTTAGTAGAATGATGAACCATATCTTTTTGAAATATCAGTATTGTGTAATTGTTTTCTTTGATGATATTTTGGTGTTTAGTCAAAATGAAAAAGAACATTATGAGCATTTGTCATTGGTTTTTCAGTTATTGAAAGAAAATCAACTGTATGCAAATCCTGAAAAGAGTGAATTCTTTAAAACAAAAATTGAGTATTTAGGTCATATTGTATAATCTGATGGAATTAAAGTTGATCCTAAGAAAATTGATGCAATATTGAATTGGCCTGTTCCTAAAAATGTGCATGAGTTACGCTCATTCCTTGGTCTTGCTAGTTTCTATAGGAAGTTTGTACGTAATTTTTCATTACTTGCTTTACCATTAACCAAACTTCTGAAGAAAGGAATTGTTTATCAATGGACCGAAAATCAACAGAAATCCTTTGACTTACTGAAACATGCATTAACCAATGCCCTTGTTCTACAGTTGCCAGACTTTAATAGACCATTCTTTCTAGTAGTGACTGATGCTAGTGGATCAGGAATAGGAGCCGTACTTATGCAAGACAATCATCCTATAGCATATTCTAGTTGTAAGCTGAAACCCTCTGAGCTGAAATGTTCCACATATGACAAAGAACTATTAGCAGTTGTACAAGCATTAAGACAGTGGAAACACTACTTAATGGGTAAAGACTGATCAGCAAACTATTAGACATTTACTTAGCCAACCCCAAATCTCTGACCGTCATATCAAATGGGCTTCCTTTATTCAAAGTTTTCATCCTATCATTCAATACCAACCTGGAAAAGAAAATGTAGTGGCTGATGCATTGAGTAGAAGACCTGCCATTCATAATATTTCTGTCATATCTTTTGATTCTTTGATTGCTATGAAAGATACATATCACCAGGATATTACTTTTCATTCTGATTGGAATAAATTAGTTCAAAATAATTTCATTCATATTGATTCATTGTCATATAATGATGGATTTATGTTTTATGAAAAGAGATTGTGTGTTACCATTCCATTCCGATCTTTTGTTTTGAATGAAATTCATTGTCCCCCATATCAAGGTCATAGAGGTATCATATCTACATTACGTATGTTAATTGAAGATTTTTATTGGCCGCATATGGATGCTGATGTATCTAACTTCGTTTCTGAATGTTTGATTTGTCAAAGAGTTAAGAGACATCATGGTAAACAGTATGGATTACTTATGCCTTTGTCTATTCCATCTAAACCTTGGGAACAAATTTCTATGGATTTCATTACTGGTTTACCTAATACTAAATCTAACCATGATATGATTTGGACAATTGTAGATAGATTTAGTAAACAAGCATATTTCATTCCATGTAAGAAAACTTTAACAGCATCACAAGCAGCACAATTATTTTTGAAAACTGTTTTTACTAACCATGGATTACCAAAAGTTATCATTTCAGATCGTGATTCTAGATTTTGTAACAATTTTTGGATTACCCTGTTTGCTAATCTAGGCACAAAGATTGATTTCTCATCTGCATTTCATCCAGAAACTAATGGACAAACAGAAGCCACAAACAGCACCATTCTAGATCTTTTACCTGCATATACTATCTCTAAACCTCAGACATGGGACACTCATTTGCATTTATTACAGTTTGCATATAACAATACACCACACACATCTACAAAGAAACCACCGTTTGAAGTCATTTATGGATATAGATTATCTACACCTGTTGCATCTTTGTCTAATAGAATTCAAAGTGCTGATGATATTGCTAGTATGCATAACAGTATTTTTGATGAAGTTAAGGATATGCCAACAAGAAAAGACAAGCCATGAATTTCAAAGTTGATGATTATGTTTGGCTGAGAATAGAAAAACGTAGACTGTAAAGTGTAGATAGACATCCAGTTGTCAAATTAGCTCCCAGATTCTATGGACCATTTAGAATCATTCATAAAATTAATGATAATGCATTCAAGTTAGAATTACCATCTCATTGGAAAATTCACAACACATTTCACATTAGTTTATTGAGACCATTTAGAGGCCAATTACCTGTCTACCCTGTTTATGAAAACCCACCTTTATTAGAGGAAGAGACTGAAATACTTGAACCAGAAGCTATCATAGACACTGACTTTATTACCACTAGAACTGGCTGAAGGTATTCTAGATATTTAGTTAAATTTAAGAACCATCATGTAGAGGAAGCACAATGGATGCACGCTAGAGACTTAAATGCTTTCCCCACTCTGTTAGCTCCACATTGAGCTAATAGCAATTGAGGTCAATTGCTATCCCACTCTGGGGGTATGATGCCAGGAGGCATATTCCACGGTGGATTCCGTGCCACGGTGGATTCCGTGAGGTTTTACGGTGGATTCCGTAAACTTTGATGACCGGGGCTCATACACAAAGTGGATTCTTTGTGCGAGAAGTTGATGGGGACGCCTGTCCTTTTCGGGCATTTCATTAATTTAGTGTGTACATGGGTGATTCCATAGCTAGTGATTCGTAAAATGCATATTCAATTAATAAACATTTATGAGTTTAGAGTACGCACTCGTAATAAATTAAGGTTAGGATTTATTTCTAACCAGTTGATTTATTTATGTAGCTGAAGACTGTTAGGTATTCACTTTTGTTGGTTTAATTGTATTATTTTACTAACGATTGTGAATGCTTCAGTTGATGTGTAGAGATAGCAGCAGTGGCAGAGGAAAGCATTGGAGTTTAGCAAGTATTCGACCTATGTATTATATTTTGATAGGCGCCATGCCTATATTTTGTCATGTCTATTGAGGCATCGATTATTTATTATTATTTTGTATGCGCCTATGCGCATGGATATGTTATTTCTATTTGGACATTGTATTGGGCGTGCCAGACTCTTTGGGCACCGTCCATTAGCTTTATTTCTATTTTTGTAAAAGCAAACTCAAAAGCTAAAAGCTTGATATATTTTTGTAAATTGGGCTATTATTGAGCATGAAGAAGAAATATACATAAAATACATGCTTTGTGAAGCACTCACACAAGGCATGGGGGGAGATTGAACCCAATTGGTCTCTTGCTCTTGTCGTTCATGCTTTTTACCTTGTAACTTGTGCAAAAAGTAGAGTTCATTGTTCTTGGGGACCTTCCGGGATTCACTACGTGAGCATACAGCGACCGATCTGCGCACCAGCCTATTTTGTTAGTTATCACCAGTATGTTCCATACCACAACCTCTTGAAGAGGATTTGCTGCATCCCCTTCCTAAAGTTGAGTAAAATACTTGAACATGTTTACCACTTATTTCACATGATTCATCCTACATATTGATCTTTTCAATGATTACGAGAGAGACTAACTCATCAAAAACTAAAAATGACTTTCGTATATACACAGAAGTGACAAATGCTTTCTAGGCCTTCTCATTACTAAGACCACCTAAGGTAGATAAAACCAAATAATCATCATCAGAATTTCATTGATAGCTGCTAAGGCATTTGTAACTCTTATCACTTTCCAAATATATATTTTTACAGGCATCTTTCATTTCTTCAAGGTATTCAACTCTTAGTTGAGTTGAACTTTTGTTCCTTTGTGTTTACTGAAAACATGTTCTCAAAGAATGTCCAAGTTGTATGTGAATTTTTTGCATTTCAATTATGTCTCAAATGATTGCAAATAGAAAATACATAACCTTTTTGTATTTTGCATTCCATGCCTTTAATCCTTTTATAGTTGTAGGGTTACTTAGCATTGGCTCCATTTCTTCACCTAAAATAAACTCTTAAAGCCAATAAGGAAGCTTGTCAAGCAAAATTTCTATGATGTTGGATAATTATTGTTGTCCAACTTCTCAATGATGGGGTTCATACTATTCTCTACCATTTTCACAATATTGATACAAAACAACAAGCAATCTGCAACCTACTTCTAGATAAGACTTATGTTGGCTTCTTGAAAAATACCTCAAAACTTATAGATTCAAAATCAACACGAGTTGTTTTGTGGAGAATATATAATGATTAGGTTCGGGTCCAATAAAAGCAACACAGAAACTATCTCCTTGTGCTTACACCTAATGACTTAAGCTGCTTTGCATACCAAATCTCACAACAATCTCAATTTTTTGCCTTGTCTTGCTTCCTATGTCTCCACAAGCACTATCTAAGAGAAAGAGTGGAGGAATGGGAGAGATTCTTACACATTGCTTACTAGATTAAATCCTTTCTTCTTCTCCTTCACTTTACATTCAAAACTAGCCTCTCTTAGTGGCATCATTTTGATACCATGTCATGAGTTGCATGGTGAGGGGACTTGCTTGAGCTGTTGTGCTAAACATACACCATGCACACAAGAGGAGGCTCAAACACAAGAAGAGAGATAGAGGCCAAAAACATTTTCTTACTAGTTTCTACTTCTTTTTTTTCACACAATACAATATACACAAAGTATAGATAAGTCTAACATAGAGAAAAGTGGACTACTAAGTCAAACAGTGCATAAATGACTATACTGATTGTATGGCATAATAACTATGTCAGCTATATAGGTAGGTGTAATAAAATAAATATAATAAGTGATAAGTCAATGGTCAATTGAGGATCATAATGGCCACCAATGTGCTAAGTATAGATGTGGGGGCCCATCTAACCAAGTAGTTCATAATTAATGTCAGCACGTTGTCTGACGCTGTGCATCTACCACTACAAACGTGAGCACTGAATTTTCTGCCAAGATTTTGGACTCTTAAGTTAGCGTCATTATGAGTTTAATTTCCATAGTGTGTATCTTTTGTGTTTGCATGATGCACAAGCACATGTAGTTAGGCTAAGCACAATTTCTTCAATGCATTCATAATTTTTTGCATGGGAGCATCACTCATTTGATTACATAGCATGGATTCTAAATGCAAACTGCATGACTGTTTGGGCACGAAGTTCCATTACATAGCATAATCTTGCTAGGACGAATTGCATGAAAAACAAGTTCATACAAAGAGAATGTATGAAGACTCCAAGGGTGTGTACTTCATAATGGAGTTTATGAAAGAAGGTGTAATGAATAAGTGGGAATACACAAGGGATGGCTTAATACAATGTGATGGCAATTCTTGTATGAGATATGGATGTTGTTTAAAGCACTCTCACTGAGATGAGAAGAGATATTCTACAATGCTCTACTTGGATTGCTCTAAGTTGCAAGGATGACACACATCAGGTGTGGTTGAATGATTCTTTCAATTGCATCTACGTGTCTTTGACGAAGCTAAAAGATTTATGTCAAAGAAGAAGAAGAGGGGAAAACTTTGATGAGAAGAGGTTGAAAGACTTGATCAGCTACCTCATCTCTTTGTGGACTGAGAACACCACCACAAAAGAGGTGTTGGACAATGAAGATGAAGAAGAGAATGGATAACTATTGGATCAAAATGAACACTTTAAGTGTATGGAGATGGCTTTGAGTTTCGACTTTAAGTTTACCAGTTACCATTTCAATAGTTACTTCAATAAGATGATCTCATGGAATTAAAACAATTCACATTTCTAGCATGGACCAAACAAAAGGCATTTATGTCTTTTCTTTTGAACAAGGAAAGCATAAATTGTTAGCATTCATCAGATGCATTAACACAAAGAAAGAGAGAGAAATCAGCGGAATGTGAAATCATGGTAATTGTTGTGGACAATGATAGGCGGAATTTTGTTAATCATGAGGGAAAGTGGCTTAATGAGTAAATGGCACTACTCTGGATCGTATGCAGGATGACGCAGGCTTGTACTTTAAAGTACACCATTAGCGGTCAAAAGAATCTTTTGCTGTTATGAAAAGAACGTGGCAAAACATCATTATTGACGTTAAAGATCAAATCTACATCAAAAGTCTATGCTAACGAAAGTAGGGAACGGCAAGATTAATAAGGCTGGTTTCACAAGGACCAGCGGTAGTAGCTGCCGCTCGGATCCAGCGAACCAGAGCACGCCACGTGCCTGCCCCCTTTCATAGTGGGCGGCGGCAGCAGTGGCTTGCTCATGCCATGTCCCGGCAGGCGCACCGTGCAGTTGTACCAACCCCCCCTCACCCAAGAGCGCTGCCGCCTGACAAAGATGCCACATAAGCGCTGATTTCGGCGTTCACAGCTCACTCATGAACGTTGAAAGTGACCAGTGACCACTGATTGGTCCCCCCCCCTTCCAATTTCGATATTTCCAAAGCCACCATGGCACCATTTGACCATGCGATTTTTTCCTCAAAAATATAAACGTTTCATCACCAGAAATGAACGTTTGTCTCTCTCTTCACACAAACAAACCAAAACACCCACGTCCCAAGTTCCAACGGTTGCATTTTCCAACGTCTACACATTGTTCAAGGAGCTCTTGCATTTTTTTCCTATAAATTGAAGCTTTGTGTTGTACTTCCTTTGCCACTGTGAAAAAGCTGCTGTGAGGAAATTCTATCCAAATCAAGACTTGTTTGCCCTTCTATCAAGCAATTTCGGTGACCACCTTTGAAGTTTGAGCTTTTTTTTTTCAAGATTTTATTGATTGCACAGTTGGTTTATTCAATAGCATACTAACACATTTGCTTCAATTGTGATGTGCAAGTGCAAACCAACAAGGTTTCGAAGGTACTTGCCAATTTCTTTGGCCCTCTTTGGCTTCTACATCCTCTACATGACAACTCTCCACCAAATGGCCTCTCACTCTTCCACCATACACCCTCTCTCTCTCTCCCTCTATCCGCCAAATGGCATTGCTCTCTCTCTCTCTCTCCACCATATGGCAAATCTCTCCATCATATGGCCTTTCCCTCTCTCCACCATGTGGCCTCTCTCTCTCTCTCTCCACCATATGCCCTCTCTTTGGCCTCTCTCTCTCCCATCTCTCCACCAAAGGCCTCTCTTTTTTATGCTTGTAATTTTGTTTGAAGGATAAATTTTTTATCATGACTAATTCTTTTTTGTTTTCTTTCAGGTACATTTTATGGACCCTACTCACTCTCAACCATTTGATTCTCAAATGGAGGATGACACACCTCTCTCCCAAATGTTTACATCACCACCACAATACCCTTTCTCATCCGCACATTTTCCAATGCCTCCTCATGGCTTTACGGCCATGTTAACCTCTCCCTCTCCCGCCTCTCCCTTCTTCTTTAGACCTCCACCTCCAAATGTGGCTTTTAAGCCACCAAGTCCTCATCACGAACCATCAAAAAATTCACCTCCAAATCCAACAAAAGAAACTACACCATCACGAGCCAAAACTTCAAAGAAGAATGGGGCAGACCACAGGGATGAATTGCAAGAGTTTGCTTCATCCAAGAGGCCAAGGGCATCCAAGAAGAAGGCGCCAGCAGTTGACCTTACCGAAGACGACGACCTCGACAATAAAAGCAAAGGAAAATGAAAAGATTTTTGGGTGGATCAGCTAATCCACGTGCGAGGTGGTATGAGCCATGAATTTAGCAACCCTAAAAAACAGGGGGTTAATTTATGGGCAAAAGTGGCAGATAAACTATCTGCTACTTATCATGATTTTGACAAAGATAGCGAAGCATGTAGGAAGAAGTGGGCACATGTTTTAGGCCAATACAGGGTAGACAAAGCTCACAATAGTGTATCTGGTAACAATAGAAAATACATTTGTAAATGGTTTGATGTCGTAGATGAATATTATCACAATAGAGCACAGGTAAAGAGTGTATCACATGCTAGCTTTGTGTCATGTAATGACCCCCTAGACACACAAATAGATGAGGAAAATGAGGAGGGGAAGCCACAAAACTCCACTGCCAAGGTTCAACCTACACCTCCATCAGGACGTCAGGGACCTGCCAAAATAGAGGACTCCTTGAATGAGATGGCCAACACAGGTCATGCTCTACTTGATCATTTGAAGGAGTCTTCTATTCGTTAGGAGGCCACCGAAAACAAACGTTTGGATCTACTAGCTGCCCTCCATGCTACCATGGTCGAATTTTTGAATGCATCAAAATGATGTTGCAATGTTATTTATATCTTCTAGTGTGTTGGTGTGAAATGTTGTAAGCAATGAGAAATCTAAATAATGTGTGTTGCATATTTTTGCAGGTGGACATGGCCATCCCAAGAAGAATTGCATTGTTTTGTGCATGGTTATGCTTTCTTGCGATTACTGAGCTTCTATCACCACCCCCCATGAGTGATGAAGAGTCTATGTTACAAATGTGGTTGTACTTAGTTGAGTGTATGGGTCGATGTATGCATGCAAAAAAAAGTATAAATCGTTGGATAGGGCACACCCGTAGAAAAGCTTAGGCATATCCACGGGCCAAACATTTTCTTGAGCACTTCTTGCTAGGTTCTTACTCAGCAAGCATGTTCAAGAAACGCCTTCGCATTAGTAGAGAGACCTTCCAATACTTGTGTGACAAACTTGCTCCACAATTGAAGAAAAAACGCATCAATATGCGTGAAACCTTGAGCATTGAGACTCGTGTATCTATTGCTTTGCATAGGCTAGCTAGTGGTACAGCTTTGGAGGTCTTAGGTGACCTATATGGATGTGCCACTAGCACAGCTTGTGGCATAGTCTTAGATTTTTGTAGAGCTTTCTTATCATCAGGCCTAAAAGATATGTATATCAAGTGGCCTTCTGGAGCTAGATTTGAGAAACTATCAAGAGACTTTGAGGCCATTAGAGGCATCCCCTATGTCGTAGGAGCTATCGATGGTTCGCACATTCCTATTATTGCACCGAGAGAGAACCATGAGGATTACTTTAATCGCAAAGGGTTTCATTCAATCCTTTTGCAATTAACGGTTGCATCAAATTGCTCAATTTGGGACTATGATGTGGGTTGGGCTGGCTCCATCCACGACTCTTTGAACTTCACAAGAGGTGAACTCGGGCGAAGATGTGCTAGGGGTTTGTTGGGCAATTACTGTTTGGTTGGCGATTGTGCTTATCCTGCACGACCATACATGTTGGTGCCCTTTAAGGGATGTAAGGAAGGCTTATCACACATGAAGTACTATTGGAACTTCATACAATCTAGCACTAGGATGCCTGTAGAGCGAGCATTTGGCATGTTGAAGGCAAGGTTTCGCATCTTGCTCAAAAGATGTGATATGGACCTTCACCACGTGCCTAGTCTTGTAGCTGCATGTCTTGTCTTACATAATATTTGTATCCGTCATGGTGACTCTTTTGACATGGATTGGGTGCGTGAAGCAGAAGCGTGCTTACAACTTGGCAGTTCGATGGAAGAGGATCAAAGAACAGCAGTAACTTCTATGGCCGAAATTCAAGCTATCCGTCCCCTCCAACCAGAAGATGCAATTCAACGAGCACAACAAGGGAACGACCGTGGAGGAAGAACCGTACAACATGATTTCGGATCTGGTGCTAAACGACGCAACAACATTGCAAGATCAATGTATAGGACACATTCAAAGAAACGAGTTCAAGAATTCTTTGGTGATAATCTTTCCGATGCAGATACATCCTCATCTTCCTTTGAAGCTCAAGTTTCATGATTTGTAATAACTTCTCATCAGTATTGACTGACATTGGTGGACATAGTATTTTATTTCTTATTATGGTCTATAAGCCTTATAATCCTTTTCTCTCATTATGGTTAAACCTTGTTTGTTTTTCTGGTCTATAAGCATTGTAATCCTGGTCTCTCATTACGGTTAATTTTTATTGTGATTTGCTATTTTTTTGTTAGTTATGACTTTCAAATTACCAAATCACTTTGTTTACTTCTGCCGCCTCCGTGTGAATTCAAGGGGCGATGGCAGTGTGAATACCATTCTACCGCCGTCTCCATGTGAATTGAAGGGCGGCGGCAGGAGAAAAATGTAAAGTCTTCCACCCGGACAAGGAGTTCCACATCACTCGCTTCCGCCGCCCCATTGTGAATCCGCCCTAACTTAAAAGCTTCAATGCTTTCTTGGGAGCTTTCACGGTGGCTCTGAATATATAAGGAGGGAGGGATGAACGATGAAGGGGACGGATGGAGGTGATGATTGACGAATCTGCCATAGAAGACGACGACAGAATTATCGGTGGATGCTGTTGCATAGGAGTGCCGACGAGAGCAGAAGGCGAGAAGGTGACATGAACGTGAAGAAGATGAACGAGCAGACAATGACAGAGGTGAAGAAGGAGGAGGCTACAGCAAAAGACGATGTCATCTTCTTCAGAATTCGAGCTTGCAAAGCATGAAGGGAGCTCGGAAGGGTAGCGCTGCAGCGATAGTGAAGCTGAAGACAAGATCGTGGCTGTGACAGAGACGATGAAGAAGTACGTGACTACGACGTAACCAAAGGGAACAAATAATAGAATTAAAGAGAAGCCAAAGGTGACGAAGTAGCAGAGTCAAACGAAAACAAAGAAGGTGACAGAGATAGTGGCTGCAGAAGATGAAAGGACAACGAGCTGAAATCAGAGAGAACGAGACGACAGAAAGGAGACCATGCGCAGATAATAGCGAACCCCCTCCTTCCTGATTATGTGCTAGAGCTCTTGATGAATAAACCCCCAACGATCTCGTCGACTGTATTTTTTTCAAAAACCTTCTTAGCAATTGTTCTTCGTTCTCATTGCCCTACCAACTACATGAGTTTTTACTCTTCTGCCAATCTGCTCTTCTAGTCTCTCGTAATTCAGAAGACAATGGTCACCTTCCCATTAGTTGTGCTAATTGAGCACAACAGCCATATCACTGCCTCTTTGATTAGCAAGTTGTAGTCCCTAGTCAATAATGCGATGCAATTTACTTTGTTCCCTACATCCTGATGCGAATTTCACACACGGAAGATGCTTTACTCCTGACGAGATTGTAGCTCATCTTCCTACAAACACAGGCTGCCCT
Source organism: Lygodium microphyllum (assembly GCF_053477565.2). Classification (NCBI taxonomy): domain Eukaryota; kingdom Viridiplantae; phylum Streptophyta; class Polypodiopsida; order Schizaeales; family Lygodiaceae; genus Lygodium; species Lygodium microphyllum. The sequence goes on from NC_141140.1 coordinate 62,299,388, forward strand.
ATAACTTCCTGTATGGTTTCATTCCGGCAGCAATCCTCTTCAATATTAGGGTATCGAGAATTTCTACAAGATCAAACATAGTTGTTTCCCACACGAGTCAAAAGCTATGACATCAAGATTGCCATTATTGTCTTCAAAGTGATTTCTGACCGTTGAAAGAAGCTTGGAAACCTTCAACAAATAGAAGTTTCACGATGTTCTTTTGAAGTCTAAGTCAAGCTTGCATTCTATTGTCAAACTTCTACTTCTAGAACTCAAAAGGAGCACAAAAATGAGACTGATATCTTATTCCATATGACATATTTCAATGTTATATCGTGAGCCTTATCTTAAAGGTATTCAAAAGAAACTCCTCCTTTGGATCCTTGATAGAATCAACAAATTCTTATGTAGTATGGGATTTTAGCAGAGCAAAGCTGATTACTCACTTTATGTGAGGCATACAAAAGATGGTATGGTTGTTGTTGTCATCTATGTTGATGATCTTATTATTACAAGAACACTTGAGAAGGATATTACTGAAGTCAAGCATGGGTTACATAAAGAATTTGATATAAAGGACCTTGGTTTGTTGAGATACTTCTTGGGTATTGAGGTTATTGACACCCCTCATGGTATATGGTTGATACAAAGGCAATATGCATTGGAGATCTTGGAAAAATATGGCATGACAGGATGCAAACTGGTTGATACACCATTGGATCAAAATGTTAAGTTGATGGATGATGGATCTTATGTTGAGGATGTCACTATGTTCAGAAAAATGGTTGGTAGTCTTATCTACTTGACCATTACAAGACTAGGCTTGAGTTATGATGTTGGACTGATAAGTCACTTTATGTAGAAACCATGCAAATCACATTTGAATGTAGTGAGAAGAGTTCTTAGGTATGTGAAGAAGACAACTGGATTTGGATTGTTTTATGAAAAAGGAATCAAGTCTACATTGTTTAGATACTTAGATGTAGACTAGGTAGGCAGCTCTATGGATAGAAGATCTACTAGTGGCTATGCATTCTCATTTGGTTCAGCCATGGTAAGTTGGAGCAATAAGAAGCGACCTATAGTTGCTCTATCAAGCATTGAAGTAGAGTATAGAGGTATTGCAATGGCAGCATGTGAGCATACATGGTTAAGATTGATCTTATATGATCGACATGGGGATAGAGATTGATGGTGGAGTTATTATGTATTGTGACAATGTTAGCACCATAATGTTGGCAAAGAACCCAGTCTACCATGCAAGGACAAAACACATAGAAGTGCACTATCATTTCATTAGAGAAAAAATCATTGATGGAGAGATTGACTTGGTCTATGTGAAAACAAATGACCAAGCTGCCGATATCTTTACCAAAGCATTAGGTAAAGATAAGTTTGAGTACTTCAGGAGTGCACTTGGAGCCTTATGTGTGCAAGCTCATTCTGAGCTTGAGGGGGAGTGTTGATAAATATGTACACCTTATCTCAAGTTGTTAAAAAGATAGCATGTGGCTCCTGACAATCAGTACTTGCTCCATCCTGGTCTTCCACATCTTATCTCAAGTTGTGTAACGTGTCCACTAGTATCATCCAGGACACGTTGTCGTATTGCTGCGCATTCGAGGTGTGTAAACCACCCAAAAGTTGTGCATGGGATTTGGTACTTTGTACATATTTAGTTGTTGTGATTACATTTATTTTCTGTGTATGAGTATAGTGGCGAGCATGAAGGGTTGCTTTCAGGCAGGGTCAAGGAGAGAAGACATTACAACTATATAAACAGATGTAAGAGGAGGGCATTTTCTCAAATCTGTACACAATCAATCTTATTGCTGTGAATAGCAAATACTGCAATGGGCTGGGTTTCTTTTTCACTTTTCTTGTCCCTGAAAAAAAGGGAAGATCCTTGGAGGAAATTACAGGGGAGAATAGTGATGAGCCAAGGAATCACACAAATTTACAGATTGGAACTGGGAATGGACATTTGACCTTGTGAGTAGGATATGAAGCTCTTGTTTTGTGCAACATCTAAGGCACTTGTTGGGACATGTCTTTTTTTTTTGGGTTCTAGTGTTTCATATTTAGTGGAGGCATATTCGAGCTCATGAAAGGAGCCGTGCTTTGAGGGGAAAAAGGAGAAGCTTTTGGGCTATTTTTGAAAAGGAGGCTTTTTGGGGGGAAAAACCTTGGAGATTCAGATACGCAGGTTTTTACTGGTTTTTAAAAACTTCGTGAAAAAAAAGCTCGGCAATTGGGGGAATAAGGGAGTACGGTGGCGGAAGCAGTCCATCTTGGGGGGGGCGAGCTCTGCATTTAGAACAGAGGAGGATGGGAGCTATCTCTATTGGATTGTGATGAACTGGACTGCGATGAGCTAAAACTATGCTTACCTAAAGAGTAGAAGTCTGTCGTCATGCGAGGAGGCTTCATCAATGATAACCACAGCTATATGTTGGCAGCAGACGGGAACGCAGGCGGCGCAGAGGAAGGAACCTGAAGAAGTGCTGCAGGCTCTCCACAATCTTCATTTTCTATGGTTGTCCTACAATGCTGTCGACAAGCTCCTGTCTCAAAAGCTGTAACCACGTCAAACTTTACCCATGCCAGGCTCACAAGCTTCAGGACAATTTACTGCTTACGACAGAGATGACGAAGAAGAAGTGAAAGGACGAGGACGGGGACGACAGAAAGATTGCAACGAATCATCGACGGATGTAGCTCTGAACGGGGTGACAAAGGCGAGAAAAATAATGCCGAATGCTGTTGCAGGACGAATAGTGACAATGATGCAAGGATGATAAAGCTGTGAAGTAAAAAGGAGCTCGATGAATTCTACAGAGGTCGACAGCAGGAGTGAAAGTGTATCCAGAGATTCCACTTCTCTGCACGACTTTTGTGTTGAAATCTTCCATACTAAGAGATGATGACAAGCTTCTAATCTCGTTTCAACCAACCAACGCCTCCCAGAACTATGTCGAACAAACTCAAGGTATAGGAGTTGCAACCTTGTGGACACGAACAGAGTGGAAAGGATGATAAGGCACCCTACTACTATTCTGGATCATGATCACAAAAATTGCAGCAGCAGACAATCTAGCATGAGAAAGGATAAATGCTAAAGTAGAGAGGTATTGTCTCGGCATCAATAGCCTGTGCATCGGCCCAAAAGAATCAGGAGAAAAAGCACAGAGAAATTGAAGTCTGATGGCGATTCACAGAATTTGGCGCAGGAGGAAGAACTGGACGTAACGTCTACCATAAAACTCGAGGGAAAAAGAGGATCGAATGTTGAGGTGGAAGAGAAATGCAAGAGATTGGAAATCTGCTGCTCTTTGACATAGAGAGCCTTGGAATCAGGAAGGAGTGTAATGCGAGGATAGAAGGTCTATCAAAAGAAGAGCTTGTAGAGTGTGACTACGAGGGCTTCAAGCCATAATTTATACAAGGATTTCTAACTCAATTTGGGGCTGATTTTCTGAGCGTGATGATGGAAAGGAAGACATTGCTGCTGCTGTAGTGAAAACTTGAAAAGGTCCCATCGAGGGAATAATCTAGTGCCTTTGATCCTCCTATTAATCTTCATAGGTGCTGCTGTGGCTGGGTGTATTCTGATGTACATTGGACAAGGAGGTTCTCATGATGAGCTTTCAGATAACCTAAGCTATGTGGTTGAAGAATCTGATATTGTAGTTATCCAGTTGAGGAATGTGTCCACTGCTTTCACATAGGCTCAAACGATTAATGCACTAAATTTTGCTATTCCAAATTCAGAAAAGGCGTAGATTCAACAATTAAATGTACAACTGATCATTGCTGCAATCAAACAAGCGCTCCTCACAGCTTTTATATGTATTCGCATCCCTACTGCTGGAGAATTCTATCCTACAGCTGTTCACTTCTGCAACCAGAAAAGCCATTCTTCAATAAGAGGAAACGTGGATACTTGAAGCTTCCATGAACGTGCTGAAAAAGACCATTTTACTCTTCATCGATGATACTTTGCAGGATGCACCAGAAGCTTCAAATCTAGATGTAATAAACTTTCTTTCAAATTGAATCGTGATCTCGCTTGATTGATCTTCTATCCTGAAATTAGTCAAGGCCCTCTGTGGTCGTGACTTTGCTTTCGAAAACCCTTCGACAACGTCTTAGCAGTCCATTGGAAAGGATGTCTAGAAAGCTGATGCCAGGAGGCATATTCCACGGTGGATTCCGTGAGGTTTTACGGTGGATTCCGTAAACTTAGATGACCGGGGCTCATACACAAAGAGGATTCTTTGTGTGAGAAGTTGATGGGGACGCCTGTCCTTTTCGGGCGTTTCATTAATTTAGTGTGTACATGGGTGATTCCATAGCGGGTGATTCCGCAAAATGCATATTAAATTAATAAACGTTTATGAGTTTAGAGTGCGCACTCGTAATAAATTAAGGTTAGGATTTATTTCTAACCAGTCGATTTATTTATGTAGCTGAAGACTGCTAGGTATTCACTTTTGTCGGTTTAATTGTGTTATTTTACTAACGATTGTGAATGCTTCAGTTGATGTGTAGAGATAGCAGCAGTGGCGGAGGAAAGCATTGGAGTCTAGCGGGTTTTCGACTCTTGGACTAGATTTTGATAGGCGCCACGCCTATATTTTGTTATGTCTATTGAGACATCGATTATTTATTATTATTTTGTATGCGCTTATGCGCCTGGATATGTTATTTCTATTTGGACATTGAGATTGGGCGTGCCAGACACTATGGGCACCGTCCATTAGCTTTATTTTCCTATTTTTGGTAGAAAGCAAACTCAAAAGCTAAAAGCTTGTCATATTTTTGTAATTGGGCTATTATTGAGCATGAAGATTGGAAATATACATTAAATACATGCTTTGTGAAGCGCTCACACAAGGCATGGGGGAGATTGAACCCAATTTGTCTCTTGCCTCTTGTCGTGCTTGCTTTTACATGGGTTTTTGTGCTAAAAAGTAGAGTACTTTGTTCTTGGGGACCTTCCGGGATTCACCACGTGAGCTATCTGCGACCGATCTGCGCACCAGTGGTATCAGAGCGGAGCAGAGATCAAGAGCTTCCAATCGCTACCAATCTCGGGCGAAGGCGGAGCTCCAGGAACAAACGGCCTCTACAGTCAATCTCGTCGCGAACCGTCGATACAGGCAGACTTCTGGCGATCAAGAACCCCTGTTTCCACTGTCAGATCGCGAAGGACCAAGCTCTGCAGGCGGAGGACCACTCAAACACCTCCTTCATCAAGTCGTGGAGTTACAGAGATAAGCTCCATTATTTTTATCATTATTTCTTTCAATTAAGCTTAAGAGAAAGCTTATGAAGCTTGGCAATCAACAAGAAATCAAATCGATCAATCTGGAGAAGCCCCGAAAATTCCGCGTGGAAAAAAACGGCCCCCCCCCCTCACGAAAAAAAACGGCGGCCTCTTCCACCATTAAGCTCTCTTAATCTTAAGTCAAAGCTTAAGTCACTCAATTTTTACCAAGTCACACAGGGCAGAGAAGTCTGTAAACTCCGGGTCCTGCGCACCAGAAGTCAAGTTCAGTAAGTCACTTGGAATCAAGTTCTGCAAGTTCTGCAAGTCGGCCTAAGTCCAGCAAGTCAACAACTCTGCAAGTCTGTTAAGTCTGCAACTCTGCAAGTCAAACTAAATCAGAACTGACTAGTGCTTAAAACTCATAGAAGACTTGTTCGTATGCAAAAACTCTGAACTGGAAAGTTGTTCGCAGCAAGCTGTTCTACCTATCTACAAGTTCGTTGAAGTACTTTCAGCAAACGGAGACAGAAATATTGCAGAATTTCTGAAAATTGAAGAAGAAAATACCCAAAAATACATAGCCTTGTAACCCCAAATTTGAGCTACGCTCATCCCGCTAACTGATTTTGAGTGAGAAAGGTTTGTTGAGTTTTACAGGATGACTACCCCATATATGGATGATCCTATGGCTGAAGACGATCTACCCGAGCCTACCATGGAACAAAAGCTGGATCTAATCATGCTGCAATTGGAAGAAGAGCGAAGAGCTAGGCAAGCCTTGCAAGCGCAATTGACAAAGCTACAAGGAGCGTCCACTGAGAAAGAAGAACCTCAAGCTGAAGATTTGATTCGCCGTACCATCGACGCCACTCTTGAAGCACAAACCATTCGCAAGGAATCCAAGATAAGTAAACGAAGTTTCAAGTTTCGCACTTTCAATGGCATAAGAGAAGGAAAGACTGTTTTATCATTCATTAGCCAATTTGATGATTATTTCCATGAGGAAGCTTATCCCGAGAAAGATAAAATCAAGTGTGTTACTAATCATCTAATAGACAGAGCATCACTTTGGTGGACTGTAGTCCGCAAGAGCATAGAATGTCCTGCTACATGGGAAGATTTTAAGAAGAAGTTCATGCAAAATTTCCTTCCACCGCAATTTCATGAGAAGGCTATCAAGCAATGGGATTTACTTCAACAGCGCGATCGTGAGCCTATTCCACAGTATACAGAGCGTTTTTGGAATGCACTCCTACAGCTACGCATGCTTGAAGACGTACCAGAGACGACACATAAGCGGAAGTATATGTCTGGACTTCTTGGACATTACTACGCTGAAGTGAACATGTTCAAGCCTGCTACCCTTGAAGACGCCATCTCCTTAGCTCACGACACTGAAGATAAGTTACGCGGAAGAGATCGACGACCACAGCCATTCCAAGCAAACGGTAATTATGGATCTAAACATTTCAATTCCAATTTCAGAAGATTTAATCCAGGTCGTTTCTCATCGCCATCTTTCCGCAAGAACTGGCCTAAACCACCTGCATTACCATCCACTGTCAATCCAAATCCTAAGCCTATTCCACAAGCAAATCCAAATATTCCCAGACTCCCAGCCATTGCAAATAATGTGACCAAAGCCAAGCCCATCGTATGCTACAAGTGTCACCAGCCAGGGCATCTCGCAGCAAATTGTCATTCAAAGAAGCCATCAGCACATATCAATTACCTTGGAGCTATGGACGAAGACGAGCATGAGGATATGCCAGATTTCACTGAAGAAGAAGATGATCCTACTACTACTTCCGACACTTTACCAGGTATGCCTACTTCACATTCATTGTTGACTATGAAATGTATGGTGCATGGAAAAGAAAGAACTATATTGCATGATGACGGTAGTACCCATGACTTTATTTCAGCAAAATTAGTAAAGGAATTGAAATTGCATACAGTACCTACGCACTATCGCATAAAAGCTGCATTTTTAGGCACTAGGTACAATGGCACACAAGAAGTTCAAGATTTAGAAATTCAAATTGGTCCATATATTGAAAGAAGAAATTTCTTAGTTGTCCCATTACAGTCAAGCGACATTATTCTAGGAATGCCATGGAGACACCAACATAATCCCAATATAGATTATTCCACACACACAATGAATATTAATTTTCAAGGAAAATCTATTACATTATTTGGTATGCATGCATCTCATATGTTTCCACTGCTTTCGCATACTCAAGCAAAACGTGCACTATGCAAGAATACTAAATCATATCTCATTTGGGTAAATGAATTGCATGCAAAGGAAAATCATATGCACCCTAGGCATAAGGAATTTCTCGCATATTTTAAGGACTGTTTTGCAGAAGAGCTACCACCAGGTTTACCTCCATCACGTCCAGAAGACCATAAGATTGACCTAATACCTGGCACACAACCACCTTGCAAAGCCCCATATAGGCACAATCAAATAGAGCAAAAAGAAATCCAGAGTCAAGTTGAAGAATTACTAAATAGAGGCTTAATTCGACCTAGCAGTTCTCCATTCGGTGCACCTGTGCTCTTAGTCAAGAAAAAGAATAATACTTATCGGATGTGTATTGACTACCGAGCATTAAACAAGATCACTGTAAAGAATAGGTATCCTATACCTAGAGTTGATGACCTTATGGACAAACTGCAAGGATCTTCTATATTTAGTAAAATTGACCTTAAGTCTGGATACCATCAGGTGAGGCTAGACAGATCCGACATATTTAAGACTGCATTCAGGACACAGTTTGGCCATTACGAATTTTTAGTCATGCCATTTGGATTAACTAATGCACCTGCTACTTTCAATAAATGATGAACCGTATTTTTCTAAAATATCAATATTGTGTCATTGTTTTCTTTGATGATATTTTAGTGTTCAGTCAAAGTGAAAAAGAGCATTATGAGCATTTATCATTAGTTTTTCAATTACTGAAAGAAAATCAATTGTTTGCAAATCCTGACAAGAGTGAATTCTTTAAGATAGAAATAGAATATCTAGGTCATATTGTATCAAAAGAAGGAATAAAAGTTGATCCTAAGAAAATTGATGCAATATTGCATTGGCCTGTTCCTAAAAATGTACATGAATTACGCTCATTCCTTGGTCTTGCTAGTTTCTATAGGAAGTTTGTACGTAATTTTTCATTACTTGCTTTACCATTGACCAAACTTCTTAAGAAAGGCATTGTTTATCAATGGACTGAAAACCAGCAGAAATCCTTTGACTTACTCAAACGTGCATTAACCAATGCCCCTGTTCTACAATTGCCTGACTTTAACAGACCATTCTTTCTAGTTGTGACCGATGCTAGCGGATCAGGAATAGGAGCCGTGCTAATGCAAGACAACCATCCAATAGCATATTCTAGTTCTAAGCTGAAACCTTCTGAGCTTAAATATTCCACTTATGACAAGAAACTCTTAGCAGTTGTCCAAGCATTAAAACAATGGAAGCATTATTTAATGGGTTCAGAATTCATGATAAAGACCGACCAGCAAAGCATTAGACATCTACTTAGCCAACCCCAAATTTCTGACCGTCATATCAAATGGGCTTCATTCATTCAAAGTTTCCATCCTATCATTCAATACCAACCTGGAAAAGAAAATGTAGTTGCTGATGCATTGAGTAGAAGACCTGCAATTCATAATATTTCTATCATATCTTTTGATTCTTTGATTGCCATGAAAGACACATATCACCAGGATATTACTTTTCATTCTGATTGGTAAAAATTAGTTCAAAATAATTTCATTCCTGTTGATTCATTGTCATATAATGATGGATTCATGTTCTTTGAAAAGAGACTGTGTGTTACTATTCCATTCCGATCTTTTGTTTTGAATGAAATTCATTGTCCCCCATATCAAGGTCATAGAGGTATCATTTCTACATTACGCATGTTAACTGAAGATTTTTATTGGCCGCATATGGATGCAGATGTATCTAATTTTGTTTCTGAATGTTTGATTTGTCAAAGAATAAAGAGACATCATGGTAAACAGTATGGATTATTAATGCCTTTGTCTATTCTATCTAAACCTTGGGAACATATATCTATGGATTTCATTACTCGTTTACCAAATACTAAATCTAACCATGACATGATTTGGACAATTGTAGATAGATTTAGTAAGCAAGCATATTTCATTGCATGTAAGAAAACTTTAACAGCATCACAAGCAGCACAGTTATTTTTTAAAACTGTTTTTACTAACCATGGATTTCCGAAAGTGATTATTTCAGATAGAGATTCTAGATTTTGTAATCATTTTTGGATTACACTGTTTGCAAATCTAGGCACAAAGATTGATTTCTCATCTGCATTTCATCCAGAAACAAATGGATAAATAGAAGCCACAAATAGCACTATTTTAGATCTTTTACGTGCATACACTATCTCTAAACCTCAGACATGGGATACTCATTTGTATTTATTACAGTTTGCATATAACAATACTCCGCACACATCTACAAAGAAAGCACCTTTTGAAGTTATTTATGGATATAGATTATCTACACCTGTTGCATCTTTGTCTAATAGAATACAAAGTGCCGATGATATTGCTGTTATGCATAACACTATTTTTGATGAGGTAAAGGATATGATTGCTAAAGCCCAACAATCATATACCAAACAAGCCAACAAGAAAAGACAAGCCATGAATTTCAAAGTTGATGATTATGTTTGGCTTAGAATAGAAAAGCGTAGACTGCAAAGTGTAGATAGACATCCAGTTGTCAAATTAGCTCCTAGATTCTACGGACCATTTAGAATCATTCATAAGATTAATGACAATGCATTCAAGTTAGAACTACCATCTCATTGGAAAATTCATAATACATTTCATATTAGTTTATTGAGACCATTTAGAGGCCAATTACCTATCCACCCTGTCTATGAAAACCCACCTTTACTAGAAGAAGAGACTGAAATACTTGAACCAGAAGCCATTATAGACACTGACTACATGACCACTAGAACTGGCCGAAGGTATTCTAGATATCTAGTGAAATTTAAGAACCATCCTGTAGAGGAAGCACAATGGATGCACGCTAGAGACTTAAATGCTTTCCCCACTCTGTTAGCTCCACATTGAGCTAATAGCAATTGAGGTCAATTGCTATCCCACCCCGGGGGTATGATGCCAGGAGGCATATTCCACGGTGGATTCCGTGAGGTTTTACGATGGATTCCGTAAACTTAGATGACCGGGGCTCATACACAAAGAGGATTCTTTGTGCGAGAAGTTGATGGGAACGCCTGTCCTTTTCGGGCGTTTCATTAATTTAGTGTGTACATGGGTGATTCCATAGCGGGTGATTCCGCAAAATGCATATTAAATTAATAAATGTTTATGAGTTTAGAGTGCGCACTCGTAATAAATTAAGGTTAGGATTTATTTCTGACCAGTTGATTTATTTATGTAGCTGAAGACTGCTAGGTATTCACTTTTGTCGGTTTAATTGTGTTATTTTACTAACGATTGTGAATGCTTCAGTTGATGTGTAGAGATAGCAGCAGTGGCGGAGGAAAGCATTGGAGTCTAGCGGGTTTTCGACTCTTGGACTAGATTTTGATAAGCGCCACGCCTATATTTTGTTATGTCTATTGAGACATCGATTATTTATTATTATTTTGTATGCGCTTATGCGCCTGGATATGTTATTTCTATTTGGACATTGAGATTGGGCGCGCCAGACACTATGGGCACCGTCCATTAGCTTTATTTTCCTATTTTTGGTAGAAAGCAAACTCAAAAGCTAAAAGCTTGTCATATTTTTGTAATTGGGCTATTATTGAGCATGAAGATTGGAAATATACATTAAATACATGCTTTGTGAAGCGCTCACACAAGGCATGGGGGAGATTGAACCCGATTTGTCTCTTGCCTCTTGTCGTGCTTGCTTTTACATGGGTTTTTGTGCTAAAAAGTAGAGTACTTTGTTCTTGGGGACCTTCCGGGATTCACCACGTGAGCTATCTGCGACCGATCTGCGCACCAAAAGCTCCGCCCAGCACTCCCATGGAATGTTATGGGATTTGCGATCTAGGTCTTCCCGTGTCTGCCACGTAGCGGAAGTATCCTAGCCGTTCCCACTTAGGATCGATCGGAATTAGGGTTTTCCTGATTGGTCATTACTTAACAGTAACTAGTGTCGGACCCAAGCGAACTACTTTACGCATAAACGCCAGGTCCGAAGCGGATTCACGCTACACTTGGTTCAAGGAGAATGGGAAACGAGAGGGATGCAAAGCTCAATCTCTCTACCATAAGGCATAGTCCCATTGCGTTCCCCTAAAACAGCGTAAATCGGGTAAGACATAACTCTAGGTCATCGCTTTCGTTGTTCGTGTCCTTTGACGATCATCCCGCTCTTCTTTGAGATTTGAGAAAAGTTCCCGACCAATCAGGACCACCCAACTATAAGACAGACCCATGGCCCATCCTCCGCACTTTCCTCGGATTGTTTTAGTTATGTAATTATCTAACACATTAATTTGACATGTAACAATCAACTTCTTGAATTAATCTGTTAAGCACTTCCTTCACGTAATCTTATCACGTGACATAGAAAAACAATATCAAACAAGTTCTTTATTAACATATCATCATTTTTATCTTTGAAATAGAAGGAGTTCCGCCCGTAGGCTTGTCCATAATCTGCCCGAAGGCTATCCAGTAATCCATATGGATCACTAATCCAAGCTTCTGCCCGTAGACTAGTATACGAGCCTTGAGATCTAATCCCAAGTCATGTTAGCCTCTTGCCCAGGACCCGGAAGGCGAGGGATTTACGGCCAGAGCCCCCCTTGGCACCCAAGCATCCTCCTGCTCCAAGTAGAGCTCAACAAAGAGAACTCTCACGGCAGGTTCGGTCCACGTTCCCGGCGCGGTCAACAATCCCCTTGGTTAGGGTCAGGTAGGCAGTCGGTGGTAACTGAAGTTGCCTCTCCCTTCAGGCCTTCAACCTTAAGTATAGATATTTATTTAATTTGTAATTCATAAATCAAATAGTGCTCTAAAATCTCTAGCAACCACAAACACTTCCATTAACCGATCTTGTTGTTGGCAAACTGCTAAAGGAACGATTCTTTCCTTTCGAATGCATCAGCACTCGTTCCAGGGTGTCTTGCAACTTGGCAAGGTCCCTTATATTCTGGGTTAGGGTGTATCCTATTAACCCAACTTGGTCAACCCTAAAGTTCATTGGATACTTTAGTTTCCGGTTTTTAACTTTCCTTATTTAGAAGGATATCAAAGAATACATCCTTTTGCAAGATAACTTGCGTAAGGATCCGCCATCCTTGCTGAGGGTATTTAACCTTCCTTCTTGTGAATCAATCACAAGACCATATGACTTCGTACTTGTTGCGCAAGTCCTGCATCGTAATATACGATGAAACAATCCGTTTTAGTTTCTTTAAGCTGACGTATGTTAGACCTAGGATCTATTTTTAAGAACCTCAGGACAAACCCTAGTTCTTTTTTATTTACGATTTATTGACCCTACAATTAGGGAAGGTAGGCAAGTATTTAAGGTATAATTTTTCTTGGTTTTTAAATCATTTCCAAGGCATATTTTGCAGCATAGGTATTTCTAAGTTTACATTAATTCGGTTAACTTTTAGAAGGTAATTTTGAGATCACCTCAGCACGATTTGTTATCCTTGTGACAATTGATTTTTCAATCCTAAACTTTATTGCTTTGGGATTAGGTAAATTCAATTAATCTTCATTTTTCCTTGCGAACGAACTCATGCCAAATAACAATCTTTTCCTTGCTAAGATTTGCAGCTAGTAATGATAACTTCCTAGAGTTCAAGTAACATAAGAAACCTTTCATGAATTTCATCTTCTATGATGATTCGTTGCAAAAAAAAATAGGGTTAATGGTGCAAGATACAATTTTTATACCTTCAAGATCTAACCAAAATATACTACTATAGTAGGTAGATAATCTTGCTCGTAATTCGTTTCAATGCATGATGCTATTTGAAGGAAACTATGTTTTATACATTATTATTTTTGCATGTTCAATTAAACTAAACTCCTTCATCGTAAATAACTAGGACAAAATATATCTTATCCCTAACAATTCATCTTGCATGATTGAATTAAAACTGATATAAAACCAAGAAGGAAAAACCTAGTTTTGGGGTGAGATATCCACATGGATACCGGGAGATGACCCTCCCGCAGCTACTCCTTGGACTTTCTTAGGCGGCATCGTAGTTGTAATCCTTCGAACGTGAAGGCAACTTTTTACTCTCCTTTTCGGATTTCCATCGTCTCTCTTTCGAGGCAAGGAGCCATTTAATTGACCATGAGAAGGGATCTTAGCTTCTTCAGAGAGGGAAAGGTTTATAAAACCTAAGAAGGCCCTATAGGGTATATACACGGCAAAAAGGTTATGGGTGAGTGTGGATTCGCAACCATATGAACCTTGGGAGATCTTTGGGCTTGGGGTAAAAGGTATAGGAAGGGGGATTTTTAGAGAGGTTTTAGGACATGAAGTAGTAAAGGTTTTAGGGATTTTAACCCGGAGTGATAGGGGAAAGGTGAAGGGTGAAGGCTTATAGCACGGGGGAGAGCAAAAAGGGTGTGTAAGGAAAAGGGGACACGGGGTAGTAAAGGTTTTAGGGGTTTAAAAACCGGGGGGGGGGGGGAGGTGAAAGGATTTTTAAGGGGGTAAAATCGAGAGGGGGTGAAAGGGTAAGGGAAGGGTATAGAAAGGGGGGCTTGAGGAGCCCCCCTTAGAAGCTTCTTGAAGCTTCTATAGCCACGTGGGAGGGGGTAGTCTGCAGGCGACGGTGATGGCGCACGTGAGGAGAGAGGATAGAGGCGATAGGAGACAGCGGCAACTTAGCAGCACCAGGCGGCGTTCTCCTCGTCTTCGTCCTCCCTCCTACAGCTCGGTAGCAGTACCAGCAGCGCCAAGGCTTCGTCCTCTCCTCCCTTGTAGCCTCCCTTGTCTCTGCCGCCCACCCTCGATTTTATAGAGGAGGGGAGGGAATCCTCCCCCCCTTGACGTGTCCATCTGCATGCCTTGTGGAGCCGAGCAAGCTCCAGCGAGGAGCTTGCTAGCTCCTCTATCGCATTCCCTCCTTCCAGCACGACGCGACACTGGAGAAGAAAAAAAAGAATATTATCTGAAATATTACAAGTTGTTTAAAAGATAGCATGTAGCTCCTGACTCTCACTGCTTGCTCCATCCTGGTCTTCCTTGACTTTATGTTTATCAGCTATAAAAGGCACTCATCTCCACACTCATTCCATCAGTCATTCTCATCAATTGTACTTGCATTATGCTTGGATAATATCCATTTTTCTTCTTTCACTACAAGATATAGACCTTATAGTGACGTTTAAAGCAACGAAAATACAAACAACAAAATTTGCCCCCGTCGTCGCAAAAAGCGTCGTTATTGACGACGCCATAGAATCATCGCTATATGCGTCGCTATATGCGACGCATATAGCAATGGTTACAGAGAATTTGCGACGCTGATAGCGACGACAATAGCGACGCGTGCAGTAAATTTGCGACGCAAATAGCGACGGTAACAGAGAAAAAAAAAATTCTGCACTGCTGCATACAAAGCGTTTGCAAACAAAAAGAATGTATATTGAAATCATAAAACTGATAGATGAAATAAATACATGATATCGCATAAAATGCGATTGGTACAATCATAAAACAATATCACTAATACATAGAAAATGTCTACATAGATTGGGCGACTAAAAACTAAAGGTATATGAGCTCTACGATCCAAGGGCGAGCTACAAATCGTCGTCCCCCGAAAGCTCTTCCCGCTGCAAAGGAGCATCAAACGGATTCTGCAGAAAAAGAAACAACATATCAATCCACCATACAATAATGCATTCAAATATCTCATGGTAACTACGGACAAGAAAGATGAGTGACTTACTAGGCCGCCGCGTCTATACAATCGGTCGATCAATGATCTGAGACCGTGCCTCTCTGCATATCGAGTCTCAAGGCCCTGCGGATCGCGATTTGTAATGGAGTGCTGCAAAGAAAACAAAATGCTAACTGTTAGAAACATGATTGTCAGTACAAAGAATATCTCAAAAAAACAAATAAGCAAAACAAAAGAGAAACTTACAAAGTCCTCCAAATATGTCCTGTGGCCCCCACTCCCAAGATGATGTACCGATCCGGCCTCGATTCGTGCCCTCACTACCTCCCGCTGCTGACTCCAACATCCTGGAGAATTTGTAGCCTCCTCCCTCAGTCGGCACAAGTCATCTGCATCTAACCACTCGGGCTTTGGAGCCCCACTCTTGATTGCCTTGCGTGCGTCGGATCGTCTATGTGACATGCATGCACGCATGCAATCCATCATCCAGCCCGTAGAGAATCTATCCACTGCGGCTGGCACCGGGAACTCCTCGTGCAAGGATGCTACTATGTACTCCTTGCTCCCCTCCGGTATGTTCCTCCAATGATCCAGGACGTTGTGTCGAAAAACTTGTTGGCACAACTCCCTCATGCGAGCCATCACCCTCTCCCCTCATCATTCATGATGATGGCTCCTGACCTGCCATTCACTAGGTATCCATAATCCCTAGGAGTGTGCCTTGTATGGGCCCTCTCCCATCTCCCTCCACACTCCTGGGCATATCCAGGAGACCCCTGTACATCCGGTGTACCGACGGGGGTACCCTCTCCCGGAGTGCCACTCAAAGGGGTGCCACCAAAGGGGGTGCCACCAAAAGGCGTGACATCTGCCGACGGCTGCGCAAAAGCCGGAGTAACTAGAGTGGACGTCCCCACAGGTGTGACAAATCCTGGAGGTGACCGAGCTCCAGCTGAACGACGAGACGTAGACACCGCGTCCGTGTCTCCATAGCAGCACCTCCTGATCCTCCTGCAGTCGCAGTCCCTCCCTTTGGCCCAAGTCACGAGCGTCGAGATCGTCTGCTAGAAGGTGAAGCATCTGATCGCGCTGAAACTGATCTAGCAGAGCACCCTGACGAAGAACAAGACAGCTCCTGATCTGCCATCTCTCTGAATCTCGCGAGCTGATCTGGAGACATACGTGCCATCATCTCTTGAAACTCCTCATCGCTCATCCCTCGACTCATCCTGAAAATATCGATACCTGCACAGATAAAAAATAATGTTAGAATAATCAATTTAAACTATAAAAAGCACATTAGTATAAATCATTTTTGAAAAATCCCTCTTAAAATGCATATCTTATCTACCTTTATGGAAGATCTAAACGACGAATTGAGTAATACAATTCTCCAAGAATGAAGTATTCTATGGTCCCATGTTAATCTCCTGACACAACTCTGCATACACTGGAAGGTCGATAGACATGTCACCACAAAAGAATGAGTCTGTCTCGTTCTCAAAAAATTCTACGACTTCTGTATTTCCATCATTGTTAGCTAATACGGACTCCAAGCTTGCGATGGCCTCCACCCCTTGTAATTTTGATCCCTCTATTTGCATATTTTCTTCATCTATGCCTGGAACATCACTTTGATCGTATACTCTCGCACCTCGAGGAGTTGAAGGTATAACATACCACCATCGAGGTTGTCGGGGATTTGGATAGAAGATTACCTGTTCACAAACACTTACAAAGCGGCTTCAAACCATTGTGACATAAACCATGTCGTATTACAATTAGCAAGCAAATGACTAGTTGTACCTGTTCACAATGGGCCGGCAACACAAAGGTGTCGCGCAAATCCATCCATTTTTTTTCGGAATCTATTTCAAGAAATCCAGATGGACCTCGTCGAACTGTTGCACCAGCTCCTCCAAGTACCACTTTGAACCACTGCACATCGAATATTATCATGGTGAAGCTACGGTAATCCACCGTAATAATACTTTGCAAGTTCCCAAAATACTCCATCTCATCCACAACCGTGTTCGGATCCGCTGCTCGTTGCCGGCTCTCTTGCTCAAACCTTGCCATGACACCACAGTCCATTGTGGAGCACATTTTGTCAATACGCTCCACCCGAAAATGCCGTCCGCGCGACCACGCTGCACTATATATTTTGTACTGCACATTGAAACACTCAAATTAGATGTAGCAAGCAAATTTAGATACGACACATTCTAAACCCCTCATTACCTTTGGACTACATCCCTCGAGAACTTCCACTCCTCCATTGAGACCTCTGTCCCTTCGCTGGATGCTGCGGTCAAGGCTCCATGCAACCATCGTGTTGACATAAACCACAGCATCTCCTCCATGCCTTCGGAATATCGAATCGGTCGGTGACACGTACTGCGTCGGAATTCAGCTTGCGCTTCCACTCGATCTTGCCTTGCAATCTGGTACTTGGCAAGCCACGTCTCCATGGAGGCATGGTGCAACATACAAAAGCGATTCACCTTCTCTTCCATTGAGGCATCCATTCTTTTTTCTACCCCATTTCCAACCACCACATCTCCAGTCAGTCTGTCATCGTCCTTCAGCGTCCATAGCATTTCATTGTCTGGTTCCACCGTTGGTAGCCATTGTGAGATATGCACTAACGCCTCTGACACCAACCAACCTTCCGCCATGCTACCTTCCGGACGAGCTCGTTGTCGCACAAAGCCTTTCAGGGTTTTCATGAAGTGCTCCAGGAAGAACATCCATCGCGTATGGACAGGTCCAGCAATCTCCACTTCATCCACAAGATGCACAAGAAGGTGAACTTGTATCGTGAGCATGCTAGTGGGTAGGTATTTCTCAAAGAGACAGACCGTCTCAACTGCTCCCTGCCTTGCGGATTCAATAGAGGACATCTTAATCTCTTTCTGTGAGATCCATTGCACCAAAGTCGACAGCTTGTAAATGGCCCCGCGAATTTCTGGAGTTAGGCATCCCGCGATCGCGATCGGTAGGACAAACTGCCACAAATGAGAAAGCATTAAGAATAATGGTTACTTTTCAAATTTCAAAATATCCACGCTAATTAAAATCCATTCTGTTCACAAACCTGACATATCTTATGCCAATCATGGGATTTTAGCCCAGACATTTGGTCATCTTTAGAAAATGCGGACCTGAGAGAACGCATCATACCCGTTAGAGTGCGGATAGACTTGATTACTTGCTTCACAATGCGCTCTTATTTGGTAGACAAAACCCAGGGAGTGTGAGGAAGCTGCACTCCCCCTTCAGCACTTGACTACGGCCAAAGCGCCTCCATCTTACCTACCTCCTTTAAATCCATTCGTGACCCTATAGTGTCTCTCTTTCCTGTGATGTGGTCCCATAGCAAGCTACCCACATTTTTGAAAATATGCATGGGATCCAACAAGTGGTTGACCTGTAAGTGGGTCCAATATGGCAACTCGTAGAAAACTGAGAATCGTTGCATTCCATTTGGATGTGATTCCGGGTTTACCATTTTCAGCTCGTACCAGCTTGCAGCGTTCATACGTGCTGGAGGTCGTCCAAGAAAACCTTCCCTGAGTTCATGATCCTCCAGCAAGAAAGCGGCGTGTCCTTGATATACCATCTTCTTCATGGTTCGTGACTTTCGGGAGTCTAACTGTGGCCCACACAATGGACATGCATGATAACCTGAGGTAACGAGACCTGCAAGGCGATCCACGACCTAGTGAATACTTGATTGAATGAAATAAAATATAGATATTACCGGCGAGAACAAAGGTCTGCTCACCTGAGCACTCTCCCAATCCCGAAAAGTCATGCATCGTCCACATGAGAATGGCTCGAATGTTGGCTGACGGCCGAACATCGCGTCTGCTCATATCTTGCACCGTGACCCCCTCCTCCCACAAAATCTTAAGCTCATCAACTAATGGAGGAAGATACACGTCCATATTTTTTACTTTGTAGCGGCCCGAGACGAGCAAGCTAAGGATGAGATGTCCTTTCTTCGTAGAAATCCATGGAGGAATGTTGTAGTTGACAAGCACTATAGGCCACACACTGTAAGAAGTCGAGCGCAGACCGAATGGGTTCACACCATCCATGGCGAGACCGAGCCGAAGATTCCTTGGCTCTCGCGCAAAGCCTGGGAAGGTAGAGTCAATGTGGCTCCATGCGCGTGAATCTGCTGATATTGGTTGCACTCCATCCGTGGACCTATTCTGCACATGCCACGTTGTCAAGCTTGCCATGGCAGACGTGCGAAACATGTGGTTTATGCGGGGGATGAGCGGAAAGTGTCTGAGGGCTTTTTGAGGGATGGTCTGCCCTTGCAAGTCCTGTCGATACCTGTGAGCACCACACTTTGGACATGTCTCCATAGTCTCATATTCATCTCGAAACAATATGCAATCGTTGATACATGCATGGATGTTATTGTAGTCCATGCCAAGCTTCCGTAAAACATGTCGTGCATCATCACGAGACTCAGGCATGGTGTTTGCAGGTGGCAATATATGATATTTCAATAACCTGAAAAAATCATAAAACACCTTGAAAAATCCATCCATGTTTGCAATAATACTGTTTTTTAAAAAAAACAATGAAGTCTGTGTGCAAGGTACCTGAATAACTCAGTCACACTCGTATCGCTCCAACCGTATTTTGCTTGCACACTTAAGAGTGCAAGCAATGTCTTCAACTGAGATACTCGGCACCACCCATCATATAATGGTATGGATGCTTCCTCTCTAAGCGGGTCAGATGTCTCAACATCCATGGGAATCAATGCATCGATCATTGCCTCCATCTCAGGCTCCAAGATTGTAGGCAGGTCGGGAAGGTTGTCTGTCTCCTCTGGCATTGACGGTATAGATGGGCCTTGCGAGTGGTCGATTGGCTCCTGCAATTCATCCATCGCACGTCCACGAACTCTTCTAATTGGCCGCAAAGGGTACACTCCCCCTTGGGTCGAGACATCACCCCCCTGGATACAAAATTTGCCAACAAGACCCAATCTTATTGTGTATGGTTTTCAATTAGCTTGAGAGTACAATGCATGAAAAATGCTAACTTCAAATTACCGTTTGCTGAAAATCTGCAATCGCCTGATCAATGATCTCAGATTGAAACTCGCCAAATCGTCATACGTGTTCTATAGACAATCGGCGTTTTCGTCTAATTGCCAACTTGGATTGAGAGCAAGGACATGGGACACGCTGATTAAGATACGACTCGCGGTCTTGAACAATAGGACCTTCTTCGTTTGCCATCTTATCTACATTACAGCAAACGAGGCTTAAATGGATAGCTTTATGGAGATGTACGTCAAGTTGCAAGTTGACCATAAACCTTGCATTGTATATAGTAGTCGAGAGATTTTTCGATGTTATATCTCGGCCTTGTATCATGCTCAACGATTTGTTTGTCCCGGTAGATAATTTTTTGTTATATCTCGCCTTTGAGTATAAGTAATCCATTTTAAAATTAATGCGCGCCATCTATGAAATTTTATAACTATGGTAATAAAATTTATTTCAATCAATTCTACTCATAGTCATAAGACCCGAGAGAAATTATCCTATACCCAATTTAAGGGTTTCTTCTTCTATAACAATAATTTTGGGTTCATTTTGATGAAGTACGTGGCCGTATGCAAAGCACATTGCATACCATTACCAATACGTATATTATCTTAAATTTCCTTCCCCTCCCTCTCCCTCTCTTTCTCTCCCTCTCCCTCTCTTCCTCTCTTTCTCTCACCCTCTCCCTCTCCCTCTCGTTCTCTTTCTCTCCCTCTCTCATTTCCTCCCTCCCCCTCCCTCTCCCTCTCCCTCCCTCTTTCTCCCTCTCCCTCTCCCTCCCTCCCTCTCCCTCCCCCTCCCTCTTTCTCTCCCTCTCTCATTTCCTTCCCCTCCCCCTCCCTCTCCCTCTCCCGCTCTTTCTCTTTTTCTCCCTCTCCCTCTCTATCTCTCTTTCTCTCTCATTTCCTAAACAAGCAAAAAATAAAGTGATTTAAACATCCTCCAAGCAAAAGGGAGAGGGAGAGATACAATGCACTCTCCCTCTCTTTCTCTTTCTATCCCTCTCTCATTTCCTTCCCCTTCCTCTCCCTCTCACTCTCTTTCTCTCTCATTTCCTCTCCTAAAAAAACAAAAAATAAAGTGATTCAAACATTAAACAAGCAAAAGGGAGAGGGAGGGAGAGAGAGAATGCACTCTCCCTCCTTCTCCCTCTCTTTCTCTTTCTCTTTCTCTCCCTCTCCTATTTCCTCCCCCTCCCTCTCCCTCTCCCTCTATTTCTCTTTCTCTTTCTTTCTCTTTCTCTTTCTTTCCCTCTCCCTCTCCCTCTCCCTCTCTTTCTCTCTTACTCTCTCGTTTCCTCTCCTAAACAAGCAAAAAAGAAAGTAATTTAAACATTAAACAAGCAAAAGGGAGAGAGAGAGAGAGAGAATGCACTCTCCCTCTCCCTCTCCCTCTCCCTCTCTTTCTCTCCCTCTCTCTCCCTCTCCCTCTCCTTCTCTTTCATTTTCCTCTCCTAAACAAACAAAAGAGAATGATTTAAACCTTCAACAAGTAAAAGAAAGAGAGAGGGAGACTCACCAATGAGATATGGCGAGCGTGGGCGGCTTCTCTTTGCAACGAGGGCTCCTCCTCTCATTTGCGAACAACGGCGGTGGCGGTGGCGGCGGCGGCGGTGGCAGCAAGTCTCTTCCTCCTCTTCTCTCACAAAGCCTTGGCTCTCTCCCTCGCTCTCGCACTCAAAAGACGAAGAAAAGAAAATGAAAACGGCGCTCTGGTTTCGGTCGCGCTTTTTTTCCCTGCGGCGTCGCTATATGCGTCGCTATTTGCGTCGACGCAAATAGCGACGCATATAGTGACACAAATATCGATGCATATAGCGAAGCCTATAGCGACGCCGATATCCGGCGTCGCTATTGCCCCATTCCCTTGTAGTGTCTGTCAATGTTTATGTCTCATTATGATTGTCTATTTGCTCATTAATGATCCTCTTTAGCATGCATCCTCAATATTCTAACATGGTATCAGAGTGGGTTTCAAGTTAATGAGCCATTAGGCCACTGATTGGGTCATTCTAGTTTGAATTTTTGGCTCCCTCCACTTTTCCATGAATCTCTCACCTACCTCCATAGCCACCGACCTTCATTGGAGGACTCGAATCTCTCTTTCCTGGCATTATCAGCTCTTGCACTCTCTTGAAGAACTCTTCCTTGACTCAAGGCACTCCTACACATCACTTCAAAACCCAACATTGGTGGTTCTCCTCTCCAACATTGCGCCTTTACTTAGCCCAGTTGCCACTTTCTGTGCCGTTTTTGGTCGTACTACTACCGCAAGTGAGACAAGCTGCAATGCTAGTGATCTTCATGGGGCTTTTGAGACCCATATCTAGGCTCTCTCCCTCTCAGAGGGTTTTCCAAATAGCCACCTCTGTGAGCTGTAATCAGGGAAAAATATGGCCCCTGTCTACAAACCCTAAAGGGCAGCCATAGCCATTAATCTCAAAGCTTAAATTTTACTTCATTTTCCTACTTTCTTTGGCTCAGTAATGTCACTTACTCTCTAATTTGCTACAACATTGTGTTCTCAGCTAAGCTACCACTTCAAATTAGCAAGAAAAAGATTCAACATCAAGATCAACATCAAGTGCTTTAACTACATAGTGTTTCTTGACACTGATCTAGTGAGTCTTGTCACTACTGTGTCATTTGACACAATCAACTTTTACCTTTTATCAAAGCTAATTTTTTTTGTGGTACTCCAACATCAAATCAAGGATGGGAAGACTTGGATCTACAAGACCTTGAAGATCCCAAGTTCAAAGGGCATACTAGTTACCTAGTCACCTAGTATCTCTTGATACTAATCACCTAGTGCTTCTTGGAATGTGGCAAGATATGCTCTTTGAGACCTTTTCTTAGCATAGCAAAATTTCTCAATATGTCCAATTTTCTTACAAAAGTCACAGACTATGCTCTTCTTCGGCCCTTTCACATAGAGGAGTTGTTGGACTCCTCTTGGGATGCATGTTTCTCCCTTGTTCTTGATCTTCTTTTCCTCTTCCAGGAGAGAGGCTTTGATATTCACAAGCTTCGGATTTGTCATGTTGATTAATGTGGTAGACACATTATCAAACTTAGGTGGAAGACTCTTGAGAAGCACTCCAATGCAAATGTCTTCATCCATCTTCAAGTTGATTCCTGCAAGTGTGTCAATAAGCTTTCCATGTAATTCAAATGAGTTGCAAGTGAGGTATTATTTTGCATGTCAAGCCTTAAAAATTCAATCAGTAAGCCATATTTTGAGGATTTTTAATGGTCTTCAAACAAGGTTTCTAATCAATCCCATGTCACATGAGAGATTTCACAATCATTAACATCATGAATATAGCTTTCATCAAGTTTGAGCTTGATAATAGCTTGAGACTTATCATCATTTTTATCCCATACGACTGAAAGTACAGCTTCCCTTGGTTTCTTCTCTTAATGACTTGTGATTGACCACAAGCCTTTCTTCATTAGGATCAGTTTGATCCTAGTTTGCCATGTATGGAATCCGACACCATTGAATCGGGATGTCAATATGTCCTTGCCCATGTCGAGGTTGCACAATCAGTAGCAAATTAGCTCCAAAAGTTTTATACTTTAGCATTGATGTTTGAAATGTCAAAAAATCATTCAATTTACTTCTCGTGTATTAAAAATAATAAAATTGCATAATCCAAAACACAAGATTCAATGAAATGGGATTGTCATTGGGTTTTGGGGTCCAAATGTATTCGTATGGCATGAAATTGAATATGCTAATGGATTAAACATCACATAAGTCATATAGATTAAAAAACTCAAAAAATCAATCATTTGTGTTAAAATAAATTGAAAGTTCATGGAAAATAGTCAAAATAAGGAAAACAAATAAGCAAACAGTAGTTTTGATCATAGAAAATTATGAAAAATTAGAAGAATATTTGTGAATGTATAATGAAGTTGAAGCATGGGGATTTACCTTAGTTTGCCTTTATTTATGTGTTAAAGTGCATGTTTTAGGGCTCCTTAGGGATATCTATTCATTTATGGAGTGCTTTGTTGGTTATAATCAAATGGCTATTGCAAAGAAAAATAAATTGAAAATGATATTTATAACTATATTTAGGACCTTTGCATATCATGTTATGGCTTTTGGCCTATGCAATGTGCCAAGGTCTTGGCAATGTACGACTGATAAAACTTTTGGTGATATTTTCCAAGAGAAGCTCAAAGTCTTTATTGATGACTTGGGGGTAACCACCACAAGGGAGAGACAACTAATTGTTCTAAGAAAATGTTGAGCAGTGTAGGTAGTTCTCATTGCTCTTAATTCAAGGAAGTCATCTTTGGAGTGTCTTATGGATTGTTGTTGGGCCATGTGGTTAACTTGGCTCGTATTGTGACGATCCTGAAAAGATAAATGTTATCATCACACTTAGTCCGCCACATATTTCTAAAGAAGTGCATAGCTTTCTATCGTCAGTTAGTTACTATCGATGATTTATTAATGCAATGGCTGAGAGAACATTACCATTGATGAATCTATTGTCCTTTAACTATTTATTTGTTTGGAGTGATCCGTGTCAAGTATCCTTCAAGGCTGTGAAGCAAGAATTGGCAAAAGAGCATTCTAAAAGCACCTAAAAGGGATGAGATATTTTATATATTTTCATTGGCTACAATGTATAGTATTAGTTGCTATTTAGCCTAGATGTGGGAGAAGTGGTACCATCCAATTGCATTTTCCAATCATAAACAGAGGGTATCCAAGATTAATTATACCTACCATTAGGAGAAATATGGACTCTCTTTTTTGCCTCTCAAAGGGTTTCTCTCACCTCTCTCTCTCTAAAAAGAGATTCCAAAATAATATTAGAATAAGAGATATTCTAAAATCAAGAAAATCTCATATTTGTATTTTCAATATATTTCACCTATTATTTTATTCTCAAACTGTAGGATAAGGTTTCATTTTCTCAAAATTCTCATAACTAAAAAAAATACAATTCTATTTTATCTAAAAATGGATCCAATCATTAATATACGACTCTTTAATGCCATCATGACTTTTCAACATGAAAATATATTAGAATCATTCTCATTCTTGCTTCTTAAAATGGCGGAAGTTTAAAAATGATATAAAAGGACGCACACATCATATTTTAAGATTATTTTTTACCCAAAGACACTTTTTTTACTCAAGAGTTTCCTTGTAAAATTTTATCATTTTTGAACAACTATATGCTTTTTTCTAGGCATTTCTTCATTCCCTCTCAAAGCCCTAGTTTTGTGCAAAATTTTATGTACTCTTCTCCTTCCCTCTAGAATATGGTTTCTTGCATACGAATTCTTCTGAAGCAACACACAGTACTATCTACAATACTCTCTACCCTGCTACAAGTAATCTCATGAGTGGTTTTGATAGCATTTGCTGAAATCAAATAATCCCTATCTACAACACTCTCTACCCTGGTACAAGCAATCTCCCTCTTCAATATTGTGCTATAAGATATCTTCCTCTTCAACACTCTATACTACAACCAATCAAGTGATAATGGAGGTATCTTTATTTTTTAAATCTCTATGATGTTATTATTCTTCATAGTTGTTGTTTAGTCCTTAAGTGTCAATTCATAGAGAGAGAGAGAGAGAGAGAGAGAGAGAGAGGGAAAGAGGGAGAAGGGGGAAAAGAGAGAGGATTGTGTGAGATAAACTAAGAAAATAAGTGATAGAGTGACAAAGATTAAATTAGAGTAGAAGATAAGATGATGTTATTGTTCTCCACTAGCCAAGATTCTATATAAATGTGTTTCAATATCTTTGATCAATTCTTCTAGAGAGAGAGAGAGAGAGAGAGAGAGAGAGAGAGAGAGAGAGAGAGAGAGAGAGAGAGAAAGAGAGAGAGAGAGAGAGAATACTTTGGATAGAACAAAAGATAAGATTGGATGCTGATTAGAGGTAGATTAAAAGCTAAGATTACAGGTAGATTACAGGTTGATTAGGGTCTATCATGATTGAAATCAAGAGAAAGAGTCAAGATCCAATTGGGTAAAAAAGAACACAGATATAGTGAATCAAAGGGGTGTAATTGTGTGATTTGAGCAAGTCCAAAATTAGCTGCATGCTGCTGGATTGATGTTGACTTGCAGCTCCCAAATATTTAGACGTTCTTGCTATTGATCAGAAAATTGGCATCGACTCCTTAGCTTAGTATTAATCAAAGGGGTGTAATTGTGTAATATTAAAATTGACATATATTTTTCTTTAGAAGATGCAAGTACAGGACGTACCAAGAGAAAGAGAGATATTCACTTTCAATTGGAGAATTAATATGCACCAATGTTCAAAAGAACTATAGAAACGGATGATGAAATAAGATGTAGGATGCAACAAGAAAGAAATGTAGGGAAAAAAAATGTGGACCTTTGGGTTGATGGGTGCATTCATTCACCCGATCCAATCACTCAAAGGCCACCACAATTTGAAGGGCTTACATCATTTGTAAAGTTTGTTTGTGAAGGCAGTGAAGGATTGTATGGATACACATAGAGACTTGTCACACAAGGATTAGCAGGGGTTCATCAAGCCTTGACAAATATGCAGACAAGATTACAAGGGAATATGCAGTCTTTGATGGAAAATAATAGATTATTGGCTGAGAAGGATAGGGAGAACCAGAGCCTACAACAAGCAATGGTTGCCATTGAAGATGCTATGCAGGCTACACACGTGCAAAATATGGAGTTACAATCTAAAGTTATGGACTTCGAGAAGGAGAATCGAAACATAAAGAGAAATCTCACAAAAACTTTGGAGATTGGGCCAACTTTAAAAACCAAAGAAGCACGTCGGCACATCCGATTAGTTAAACCAATTCACCAATTAACCAGAGGAAGTGGACAATATCATAGATGGATATATGCTCAATTTTCTACAATGAGAAATATGTTCCCTCATATGCAAAGAATGATACTATTGCCAAATTCCTAAGGAAGGATATGTTCAAAAATCCATTGGAAAACAATAAATTTAGGAACGTTGTAGATGATGTCACAAGTGAACATCTTAGGGATGTGAGCAACTTGTTTAATAGTATACAGATGCTCAAGGATTATGTGACAAGGTGAGAAGGAGTTTTGAGTCATATAGTATGCTCTATCAACAATTGGATACAAGATTTCCGTCTTCAAAACTAAGCGAGTAATGCCTATGCCAAAATCATTTCACGTGAAGAAGGCTAAAAAACAACTAAATGAGAAAGTTTTAGAACTAATTGGTGAGCCAACGCATCTAGAAAATACACACACATTATAGTATGGTTTCAAAGAAGTTGCATTTGTATGGAATGCATAAAAAAACTTTGTATTGGATATATGTAGGGTTTAGATTGCTATGGGAAAGTTCTACAATATGTCTATGGAAGAATGTAAAGAAAATTTCCTCAAACTTGATGAGAGTGAGATTATTAAGGGGAAAAAACTTTAACATGTGAGTATAATACTTATGAATCGAGCATTGGATCCCAACATCAATGAAAACCATCCTTTATACTTCAATGTATAGTCAGAGAATGAAATATGGTAGCTTGCAACATTTGAAGTACCAAAGGAGGACCATGAAGTACTTAAAGCTTTTTAAAATCTCAATAATATACCCAGTTTTTTAAAACCTCAATAATATACCTAGTGTTATTCAACAGTAAAATTTTACACATCAAGGGGTTTAGGGACTATCAAGTTGAATGGCATCTTGCAAGTGATTTAAAAACATTGAAGTGTATGTTTGGTTTATCAAATGTAGCAAATGCAAAATTTCCGTGCATATATTGCATGCAAACTAAGAAGAAAGGGAAAGATGGAAAGAAAGAATGGCTTGCTAAGAAGGCATGGCAACAAAGTGGTTCAACACATGATAAAAAAGTCATGAGAAATGAAATGCTAGCTCCAATGGGTCCAAACTGGTACCCTATTTTGAAAATACCACTAACAAGGGTTCACTTTTGCACATTGTATTGTTTGGTTAGAATAATTGAGAAGCTAGTATATGAATATATATGCTTTGCATATAAGATGCAACACCTATGTCAGAAGCTGATGCTACATGCAAGAAAGTAGAACAAGTCCTCTCTGAAGTTGGATTGCACGGGGGCCAAGTAGAAATAAAAAGGATGAGAAAAAATCAGAAATGAGTGGAAATATCCCTTGTAAACCATGCTTTGGCGGACCCAAGGCTAGTAAGTTTATATCTCCACCTCGAGATGAGGAAGGAAATATACTTGTAAAACAACCAGAGAAGTATGAAGCATGGAAAAAGTTGCACCTTGTTGTTCAGAATTGGAGCAATGGGGGACAAACGAGGATTGCAAAGGTAGAAGTGTGGATACACCTAGATAGAATGGTAGCTCTCTTACAAAAGTTGAGGTTTAGGGATGGTGATGCCAATACATTTAAAGAGACAATTGCTAAATTTCATAAGTCCATGGTGGAGGCATGGACTACAAACATTATAACACACTACATGGTTAGTATTGTCACCATTACAAAAAAAAATCATCATTTTGAATTAGTTTGTGTTTCTAATCTCTCTTTTTGTGCAACATATACTTGAAGCACATGGCCCATACTTTGTAGATCAAGGAATTTTGGTAGCATGGTCAACTCAAGGCATGGAACGATTTCATTGGCAAGCTCACTGTGCTTTTAATAAGGCAACTGATCATGGAGGTGGCATCAATCATTCCAATTCTATGAGGCAATTATTACAATGGTGGTATAGGAGATTAGAGATACGATATGAGGAAAAAGAAAAGAATTCCAAAAACTCTCAAGAATTATTTATAAGTAAGGCAATATATGAAGTGAGAAAAGCAAGATATGAAAACAACACAGCTAGACAATGCCACACAGAATGGTTGGCAACCCAAGAGAGAGATAAAGGTAATACTTTTGATGCATTTAGAGTTCACAAGAGATCATAGGTACCTAGGATATGACACATTAATACTCATATCTTTAACATGAGATGTCTTGCAAGTTTTGTTTAAAATTTCCAAGGTTTTTTACTACATTTTTCAGAGTTGATTTCAAACTATGTTTCTGTAATGTGTCCACCTATTCCGTTTCAGGACACGTCTTAGCAGCCCATCGAAAAGAGGATCCAGAAAGCTCCGCCCAGCACTCCCATGGAATGTTACAGGGTTTGCGATCTAGTTCTTTTCGAGTCTGCCACGTAGCGGAAGTATTCCGGCCATTCCCACTTATGACCAACCTGAATCAGGGTTTTCCTAATGGTCAAACTCCTAGAATGGTAGCTAGCATCGAACCCCATGCGAACTACTTTACGCAGAAATGTCAGGGTCGAAGCGGATTCATGCTGCACTTGGTTCAAGGAGAATGGGAAACGAGAGGGATGCAAAGCTCGACCTCTCTGCCCATAAGGCATAGTCCCATTCCGTTCCCCTAAAACAGCATAAATCGGGATTCTAATAACCTAAACTCTAGGTCAGCGCCCTTGCTGTTCATTTCCTTTGAGAAAAGCTCCTTGCTATCCATTTCGTTTGAGAAAATTTCCCGGCCAACCAGGACCACCCATCCGTAGGACGAACCCATGGCCACATCCACCACACTTTCCTCAAGGTTGTTTTAGTTGTCTAACTACCTACCACATTTAGTTGGACATGCATAAACAGCTTCCTTAATTAGCCAGTTAGATAGCGGTTCCTTCACGTAATCGTAGCACTTGATATAGAAAAACAGTGTCAAACCAGTTCCTTTTCAACAGGTTATCTTATTATCTTTGAAATACATCCATATAATCCAACCCGTAGGCTATTCCGTAATCCACCTGAAGGCTATCTATAATCCGTCCGAAGGCTATCCAGCAATCCGCAGGGATTACTAATCCAAGATTCCACCCGTAGACTAGTATGCGGGCCTCAAGATCCAATCCCAAGTCACGTTGGCCTCTTGTGCACGGCCCCGAAGGCAAGGGATTTATGGCCAGAGCCCCCCCTAGCACCCAAGCGTCCTCCTGCTCCAAGTAGTGCCCAACCTCCGGAGAGACCTCACGCGGCAGGTTCGGTCCACATTCCCGGTGCGGCTAACAACCCCCTTGGTTAGGGTTAGGCAAATAGTCGGGGGTAAATGATGCTGCCTCTCCCTTCAGGCCTTCAACCTGAAGCATTAATTATTTTTCCACTTTTAGTTCCTTGAGAAAACAATGCAAACAATGCTCCTAAATTTTTACAAGCACAATCAATCCAGTGGTTGTTTATTTGGCCAACTGCTAAGGAGTGAATCCTTCTCTCCGAATGCATCCAACATTCGATCCGGGATCGATTGCGACTTGGCAAGATCCCCAAGGGTTTGTTTGTTCACCCTTTTGTCGTTGGGTTAGGGCCATACCCTGTTAACCCAAATTAACCAACACCTTAGTGTTTCTTAAGACAGTAAATCCTGGCGACCATGTCGCTCTAACTTGATTGATCCCTTGCTTCCAAGCAAATACCTAACTTGCCTTAACTTGGCAAATCAGCCCAAGAAAGGTGATGTAACAGGATGACTACACATCCTCTTGCAAGTTATACTTGCGCTAGAACCTACCAACCTTATTCCAAGGAATGGCAAATCTCTCTTGTGATTAAACCACAAGGCCATGCGATGTTGCAACTTGTTGTACAAGTGTTGCATCTATCTCATGGGATCATTTCACCCATTGAACGGCTTTTCCTAGTCAAAGAGTTATGTTTAGACAAGACACAGGGTTTGCGGTGTCTTCATACCCAACCCAACCCTAGTTGTACTAGGCCAACAGGTCCTAGGGTTTCCAAACTCAATCCGAGTTTTAGCATTAGGTCGAATGATCGTTAGGGTAGAAACCCTAGATCGTTGTTTGCATGAGTGTCCAATTGACCCAAACATTCCGTGAATGTGGGTAGGACCTTAGGGTTTGAGGATTTCGACTTGGTGTTCCAAGTGCGATATAGGCAGCACTTCCAACG
Source organism: Lygodium microphyllum (assembly GCF_053477565.2). Lineage (NCBI taxonomy): Eukaryota > Viridiplantae > Streptophyta > Polypodiopsida > Schizaeales > Lygodiaceae > Lygodium > Lygodium microphyllum. The sequence continues at coordinate 62,330,617 of NC_141140.1, forward strand.
TGCCAAGTGTTGAGATATCGAGCTCCACTCATGATACGTCAGGGTGACCGTTGTGTATTTATGTCACCGACTTGTCAGTTGCAGACGCGGTTGGTACACCGCCCATGAATAATAGCTACATGATAGCTATCATTATCTACTCTAGTTCGTGGCTCAATTAGTATGCCACCTTAGTTAGTTGAGTTTGGTTTGAGACCCATATATAGGGTTCTTCTATTTCTTTGTACTTGAGTTCTTTTGGCTTACACAACTAAGAAGAGAAAAACTGTTTTCAGCCTCCACCCTTGTGTGTCTTCCCCCATTGTGCAAGCAAGAAAGCTTCAAGCGAGACTCCTTCCTTCTCTCCCACAATCTTGACATGGTATCAGAGCCTTGTTCGTGGTAAGGAGCTCAAGAAAGCAAGCCAAGCTCGCGGTGTTCTGGTAAGAGGAGCAGTGTTGCTTTCATTTTCTGTTTTGGGAGCAGATCTCTGCAGGTAGTACCGCCGGAAAGTGCAGGAGTGCATTGTCTCAGGTTGAGACGCCCTTCGCGGTGAAGCAAGAGGGCAATATATGTTGCGGGAGAAGGCTTTAGCCCTTGACGACCTTGTTTTTTTTATTTGAGGCCATTTCGGGGCCTGTTTTGGAGGCAGAAGTTTTCTGCACGCACTCAGGAAAAGGCTCAGTTTTATGCTGTGCAGCCACTGTTCTACATGTCGGTGAATAGTTACTGTAAAAATTGCATTGTATGCTTGTGCGCAGAGACATTGGGAGTTACAGAATCATCCCTATTGCCTGTTGATGCAAAATCGTCACTAGGAAGTGACTGTGTGGTCAAATACCACTTTCGCCAGTTTTGCAGATTTTCCCTTGTGAGGGTGAAGCTGTGGTTTTTGCAGTGACAGAATTGTTTGCAGTCTTCTGTAATGGCATCTGATTCTCTTTCACAGATTGTCTTTGAAAAGATTGACAAGAACAACTTCCAAGCATGGAAGTTTAGAATGACGAATTTCCTTATGGGAAAAGGATATTGGGAATTTGTTGCAGGAAATGAAGAAGAACCAGTTCTTCCTTATGTTCCCAATCAACAGCAAATGCAGGCATTTAAAGCATGGCATGAGAGAGCCAGGAAAGTTATGTATTGGCTGTCTATCAGCATTTCAGACTCTATGATTGTGCATATTCAGGATGCAAGTATGCCAAAGGAGGCATGGGATACTTTGTCAAAAATGTACAGCACAAATACACAAGCCAGGAAAATGCAGCTCAAGCAAGAGTTGCACAATGTGCAAAGAGAAAATATGAGCATCAACGACTACCACATGAAGGTGAAGAAGATTGCAGATGCACTTGCTTCCATTGGGTCACCAGTGGAAGATGATGATTTAGTTTCTGTGACCTTGAATGGTCTAGGAAAGGATTATGCACAGTTTCGGACATCCATTTCAGTTCGTGAAAGATTTCCTGATTTTGAGGAGCTGATTGCTCTTCTAATTTCTGAGGAGCAAAGAAATGGTGGTGCATCTTCTTCAGGAGGAACTTCAAAAGAAGCTGTCTTCTACTCAAATGCTGGAAGAGGTAGAGGCAGAGGTAGAGGAGGCCGATATGGAGGTCGTGGTAGAAATCAGAATATGCAGCAAACTCAAGAAAACCAGTCCTATGGAGGAGGACGTGGTAACTCTAGAGGCAGAGGGAGCCAAAGAGGTCGTGGTGGATGGCAAAGAGGCCAAAATGCAAACAGTAATGTTGAATGCTACTATTGTGGTAAAATGGGTCATATGGCTAAAGACTGCTATAAAAAGCAGAATGACATCATGAATGGAAAACTGCAACAAGGAAATTATGCATCCTCTAGTAGACAGGGTGATGACAGAAATGAGCATCTGTTTATGGTGCAGCACATGAATAATTCTGTGACAAGTGCAGAAGAAAGCAACGATGTATGGTATGTTGACTCAGGTGCATCAAACCATATGACAGGTCATGCAGAATGGATGGAGGATGCAAGGAAAATGGAAAAACTAGGATTTGTGGAGACTGGTGATGATACTGCACATCCTATTGTGCAGATTGGAAAAATTCCTTTGTCTATGCAGGATGGGAAAAAGAAATACCTGTCCGATGTATTTCATGTCCCGAATATCACCAAGAATCTGGTTTCTGTTGGTCAAATGGTTGAGCAGGGCTTGCAATTCAGATTTAATCCTCATGGATGCTTTGTTGAGGATATGAAAAATAAAGGTCGCGTGATAGCAAAAGGAAAGAAGAAGGACAGAATGTTTACATTGGATGCAGACATGTCTGAATTGAGTGCAGCAATGTTTGCACATGGGACCGGTGTAGTTGCAGATATTGATATCTGGCATAAACGCATTGGTCATGTTAATGTACGGTAACTTAAATCAATGCAGGCCCAAAATATTGTTGCAGGTTTGCCGAAATTCAAGGTTGCAGAAATGCATAAGGTATGTGAAGCCTGTCAATTTGGAAAACAGGCAAGGAAACCATTTCCTAGACATGTTCAAGAGAGTAAGAAGCCATTGGAATTAATCCACTCTGATATGTGGACAACTAAAGCTGCATCTCTTGGACGCTGTCATTATTTTGTCAGTTTTATTGATGACTATAGCAGAAAAGTTTGGGTGTATTTTATGAAAAAGAAAAGTGAAGTTTTTGGGCATTTCAAAACTCTTAAAGCGATGGTTGAAAAAGAAACAGGCCTGCAGATAAAATGCCTAAGGTCAGATGGAGGGGGAGAGTACCTCTCAAATGAGTTTGCAAGGTTTCTACAGGAGCATGGCATAAAGTAGCAATATTCATCCAGTCATACCCCACAACAAAATGGAATTGCAGAAAGGAAAAACAGGCATATTGGAGAGGTATCTCGTGCCATGCTCAATGAAAAAGACTTGCCAGATTTTTATTGGGCTGAAGCAGTTGCTACAGCAGTCTACATAATGAACAGGACTCCCACTGCAGCAATACATGGAATGACTCCAGAGGAGAGGTATACTGGTAGGAAACCAGATATTTCTCATTTGAAAATTTTTGGTTGCATTGCCTATGTACATGTGCCAGATGAGTTGAGATCCAAGTTGGATCCAAAAGCTGAGAAGTGCATCTTTATTGGTTACTCTCTGCAGCAAAAAGGGTATAGATGCTATAACCCTTCTACTCGTAAGTTTACAGTGAGCAGAGATGTTGTTTTTTATGAGATGAGTAGCTGGTATAAACCAGTAAATGTGATTGATGATGTAGATGCACAAAATGGTAATGCTGCACAGAATTCACAGCAGCAGTCACAAAATATTAGTGGACCTGGAGCGTCCTCTAGCAGTGGTTCACATTCTTCGCCATGGACTGGCAGATTGAGATCAGGAGAATCTTCTCAAAGTAATGCAGATAGTGGTATGCAGGTATCACGAAAAGGAAAAGAGAAGGTTGATCAGTCCATGTTTGATGTGAATGCAGGTCACTCTTATGTGGATGGTGAATCCAGTGGCTCAGAACAGAGCATTGATGATGAGTTGGGTATTCCTTCTATTGTTACACCTGGAGTAAGGAAGACCAGGGATGTTTTGAGAGCACATGGGAGTGAACCTACTTTGCGCAGGTCTACGAGAGCTAGGTATCCTGTGGATAGGCTGAAATATGATGGATTTACAGCCATTCACTATGCATATATGGTCAAAGTGATACAGGAACCAGAACCCACTTCTTTTGAGCAAGCCATGGGAAAAGAAAAATGGGAGAAAGCCATGGATGAAGAAATGGATGCCTTGGAAGCAAATGCTACATGGGAATTGGTACCTTTGCCTAAAGGTAAAAATGCAATTGGCTGTAAGTGGGTTTATAAGGTGAAGCACAATGCAGATGGTTCTGTGAATAGATATAAGGCAAGATTAGTAGTCAAGGGGTATGCACAAACATATGGCATTGACTATGAGGAAACATTCAGTCCGGTTGCAAGGATGGCAACCGTAAGAGCAGTCATTGCTATGGCTGCATCAAAGGGATGGTCTTTACATCAGATGGATGTAAAGAATGCCTTCTTGCATGGTGATTTGCAAGAAGAGGTCTATATGGAGCAGCCACCAGGTTATGTGCATGCTGCTCATCTTGAGTTTGTTTGCAGGTTGAAGAAAGCCTTGTATGGCTTGAAGCAAGCACCTAGAGCATGGTTTGACAAGATAGGACAGTATCTTGTCACTATTGGCTTTCAAATTTCCAAGGCAGATTTCTCACTTTATGTGAGAAAAACAGAGAAAGGTATTATGCTACTTGTCATTTATGTTGATGATTTGATTATGACAGGTGACAGTGATGAAGATATCCTTCATGTGAAAATGCTATTGAAGCAGAAGTTTAAGATGAAGGATTTGGGAGAGCTGCGTTATTTCTTGGGCATTGAGGTGATTAGATCACCAAGTGGGATACAGCTCTTGCAGAGGCAGTATGGATTGGATATGCTGTCCAAATATGGGATGACAGGCTGTAAGCCTATTTCAGTTCCTTTGGAGCAGAATGTGAAGCTGAGCACAGATGCAGGTGAGCTTCTAGAAGACCCTACTATGTACAGACGCATAGTAGGAAGTTTGATTTATATGACTATTACCAGGCCAGATTTGAGCTATGCTGTTGGATTGGTAAGTCAGTTTATGCAGGCTCCAAGGAAACCACATTTGGATGCGGCTAGACGCATACTCAGGTATGTGAAGTCCACATTGCAGTATGGACTATTTTATGAGACTGGGGTTCAGATACAGTTGCATGGATACACTGATGCTGATTGGGCTGGTAGTATCTATGATAGACGATCTACCAGTGGATATGTGTTCTCTTTTGGGAGTGCTGCAGTCACTTAGAGCAGCAAGAAACAGCCTGCAGTTGCCTTGTCGAGCACAGAGGCTGAGTACAGGGGTGCAGCAATGGCTGCATGTGAGGTAGCTTGGTTGCATAAGCTACTTTATGATATGCATCAGTCTACAGATGGGCCAGTTGTCATTTATTGTGACAACATGAGTAGTATACACTTGGCAAATAACCCAGTCTATCATGCTAGAACAAAGCACATTGAGGTGCATTATCACTATGTGTGAGAGAGGGTTTTACTAGGTCTTATTGATCTAGTTTATGTCAGCAGAGAGGATCAGGTAGCTGACATATTCACGAAGGCATTGGGTGCAGAGAAGCTGCGCAAGTTCAGAGACCTGCTTGGTGTGCAGGAATTGGGATTGAGCTCAAGGGGGAGTGTTGAGATATCGAGCTCCACTCGTGATACGTCAGGGTGACCGTTGTGTATTTATGTCACCGACTTGTCAGTTGCAGACGCGGTTGGTACACCACCCATGAATAATAGCTACATGATAGCTATCCTTATCTACTCTAGTTAGTGGCTCAGTTAGTATGCCACCTTAGTTAGTTGAGTTTGGTTTGAGACCCATATATAGGGTTCTTCTATTTCTTTGTACTTGAGTTCTTTTGGCTTACACAACTAAGAAGAGGAAAACTGTTTTCAGCCTCTATCCTTGTGTGTCTTCCCCCATTGTGCAAGCAAGAAAGCTTCAAGCGAGACTCCTTCCTTCTCTCCCACAATCTTGACACCAAGCCCTAGCTAGTACTTGAGGTATTTATCATGTCGACTAGTTATGCCTATATGAAACCCTAACAGTTATAATATCACAAGTGATTTGGGTAAATTGAACTAGTCTTGCGACAAGGACGATTCTTTCCTAGAGATGCTAAGCCAGTTTACAAGATGTCACAATACACGTAAACATGCGATTCATTACTTCCACGCACCACAAGGTTTGCAATAACCCTATCTTTTCTTGCTAAAGTCAAAACGCATGATAATTTGCAGAATAACTTTCATAGGACCTACTAGGACTTACATCAAAGAATCATGTCTATAGCCTTTTGTCTAGGCAATTGAGTTTCATGTTTTGATAAGCCATGCAATATTTCCTAAATGCAACTCGATGAAATGAAATTTACACACGATGAATATGCAACATGCAACCCTTTCCTAACTACAACGTAGTTAATGAAGTTCATGCAAAGTGAATATTGTAGGACTAGTGTTGACTTATTCCATTTTACAAGCATATGCCACATGCAAATCCATAGATTCATTTTTGTGCTCTACAATTCCTTTTCGGATAACATTCTACAGGCGTTAACGACTTTTCCTCATGCGAATCATTACAAGGAAGATATTGCCTAAAATGTGACATACGCTTATTCCTTCCATGTCCAATCTAAGAAATAGGCATTTAGACTCATTACTTTGGAAATGCACCAAAATTGCAACATGAAGCTAATCTCCTAAGACGGACAACTCTGGAAATGCAAACAATCCAATTGCATGACATGCACCAACCCTTGTCTATTGCTCAAAGATATAATTTATCAAACGTACTTTTATCGCTACCACATGCATTAATAACGATAAGCGTAAAATGCATTCCCCCTATGGAATTAAGCATGTTCAAAGCGTTTCTTATACGTAGGATTAAATTCGAAAAACCTTGGCTTGTGGATCCGCAATGATGTCCACGTGTAAGTTCAGGGAAGAACCTCCTGCGGGTGCGCCTTGCGTCTTCTTGGGAGCCATCGTTGATGGCTTGAACTTCGCGAATTACCCTTGCTTCTACGCGTTCCCCAAACAACCTCAAGTTTTGCCTTCTCCCTCGTATGCAAGAAATTCCTTCACTAAAATGCGTTTTAGAAAGCAACTCGGTAAGGCTAGTGGGAATGGGGACTATGGAAAGGCTTGTGGGAATGGGGCTTATGGAAGCCCCCTTATAAGCTTCTTAAAGAGGCTTCTATTTTAACCAGGGAAAAACATAGAGGCCAATGATTTGTGGAAGTTGACGACGAAGGGGGGGTTTACTAGCGTCTTGGCGGCGGGAGTACGAGCAGCAGCTGGCACAGCAGTGCGGCGGATTTGGATGTGGAGGCGGTCACTATAATGTGTCCACCTGTTCCCTTCAAGAAACGTCTTAGCACTCCATCGGAAAGGAGGTCTAGAAAGCTCCGCCCGACACTCCCATGGAATGTCACGGGATTTGCGATCTAGGACTTTCCGCGTATGCCACGTAGCGGAAGTATTTTGGTTGTTTCCACTTAGGACCGACCTGAATCAGGGTTTATCCTAATGGTCATTTCCTAAACGGCAACTAGTGTCGAAACCCAAGCGAACTACTTTACGCAAAAACGCCAGGGTCGAAGCGGATTCACGCTGCACTTGGTTCAAGGAGAATGGGAAACGAGAGGGATGCAAGGCTCGACCTCTCTACCATAAGGCATAGTCCCATTCCGTTCCCCTAAAACAACGTAAACCGAGATTATTATAACCTAGAGTCTAGGTCAGCGCCTTTGCTATTCATTTCCTTTTGAATGATCTTCTTGCCGCCCATTATGATTGAGAAAAGTTCCCAGACAACCGGGACCACCCATCCATAGGACGCCACATCCACCGCACTTTTCTCAGGTTGTTTTAGTTATCTAATTACCTACCACATTTAGTTGGACATGCATCAAGCAACTTCCTTAATTAGCCTGTTAGGCACTAGTTCCTTCACGTAATCTTAGCACTTGACATAGAAAAACAGTGCCAAACAAGTTCCTTTTCAACAGTTTATCATATTTTTCTTTGGAATACATTTATAAAGTCCAGCCCATAGGCTTATCCATAATCCGCTCGAAGGCTATCCAACAATCCACAGGGATTACTAATCCAAGATTCCACCTGTAGACTAGTATGTGCGCCTTGAGATCCAATCCCGAGTCACGTTGGCCTCTTTACAGGGCCTAGAAGGCAAGGGATTTATGGCCAGAGCCCCCCCTGGCACCCAAGTGTCCTCCTGCTCCAAGTAGAACTCAACGCAAAGGCCTCACGCAATGGGTTTGGTCCACCTTCTCGGCGCGGCCAACAACCCCCTTGGTTAGGGTCAGGCAGACAGTCGGGGGTAACTGAAGCTGCCTCTCCCTTCAGGCCTTCAACCTGAAGCATTAGATATCTTTTCATCCTTTAATTCCTTGAGCAAACAAAGCAAATAGTGCTCTCTAAACTGTTACAAGCACAATCATTTCCAATGGTCGTTATTTTGGCCAACTGCTAAGGAGTGAATCCTTCTTTTCGAATGCATCCAGCACTCGATCCGGGATCAATTGTGACTTGGCAAGATCCCCAAGGGTTTGTTTGTTAACCCTTATGTCCTTGGGTTAGGGCCGTACCCTATTAACACAACTTAACCAATATCTTAAGTTCTATTAGTAGTAAATATGTTATTCCAAATTACTGATTGGTCTTTTGCTTCCAAGCAATTATCTAATTTCCTTATCTTGGTCACTTTTCCCAAGAAGGTACTATATCAGGACGACTACTCATCCTCTTGCAAGATAAACTTGCGCAAGAATCTGCCAATCTCATTTCGAGGAATTTGGCCGTTCCCTTGTGATCAAACCACAAGATCATGCGACTCTGTAACTTATTGCACAAGTGTCGCATCTAATCCATGGGACTATTTTACCCATCGAACGACATCTTCTAATCACGGAATCATGATTAGATAGGAAACAGGGTTAGGGTGTCTTCATATCCAATCCATTCCTGATTGCACTAGGCCGACATCGTCGGTCCTAGGGTTCCAACTCAAACTGAGTTTCATCTTTTTAGCGAGCTATCCTTAGGGTAGAAACCCTAGATCGTTTCTCGCAAGTACGTCCTATTGTCCCTACATTCCGTGAATGTGGGCAGGTCTTTAGGGTATGAGAGTTTCAACTTGGCAATAAGTACGACTAGGTCACGTCCTCAATGTGCTAAATCCCAGCTATAGCACTTGGGATATGTTGCATCGATTTAACCATTCCAAAGCGAGTCCTTCGCAATTTAGGTGTTTAGGGTAAACCAATTTACTTGTCTATTCTTGAAGATATTTACGATACCATTCTCGTAATCACATGATTCATTGCCTACGTATGATTAGATTTACAAACTCTAACTTTTCTGGTCAAGATCAAAGGATATGCTAAGTTACGGCATAATTTCTATTGATCCTTCTAGAACATGCATTCAAGATTCAAGCTACTAAACTTTACGATTTTCTATTTGAACCATGCAACCTTTTCTAACAACTACGCAGTTGAACGAGATTTATGCCAATTGCCTAGAGTTTAATCTACTTCATGCAGGCCTAGAATCATTTCCATGCCTTGCAATTTCCTACAGTTGTTAGCAACCTTCTTTAATGAATCCTTGCAAAGAAGAGATATCTAATAACGCGATATGCAATTTAATCTTTCCATGCATAATCGAAGTATACAACAATAATTTTGACTTTGTAAAGATGATCATTAGTTGATCTAAATTCGTTACTTTGCAATGTATAAAAACAACTTGCTAAGAATGCATAGACGTCTTATGTCGTTCTTTCATTCATTTCTTTGAAAAATACAAATGACCGATTCTTCGATTGTGAGTTATTTCCTTTAAAATAGCCAAAAGTGCATCCTAATTCCATAAATTATCCACTCACAATTACAATATTTTGACGTAAACCAAAATTAGGAAGAAAATGTGGACTTGTGGATTCGGTGAAATGTCCACATGAATGTTAGGAGATGATCCTCCTGTGGTTGCGCCTTGTGCCTTTTTAGGGGCCATCGTGAATTCGACCTTCTTGCCTTGGCGGCTGACTTATGAACTTGGCCCGTCTCCCTCACACGTGCAATTCCCTTTGAGATTTGACTTCCTTGACCGATGCACCATCTTGTGGAATTGGGCTTTGGAAGACCTTATAGGCTTCCTCCTCGAAGCTTGGAGGAAAGAGAAGTTATCTTTAGGAGGGTTCAATGGGAAAGCCCTTAAACCTGGCAAAGAGTTTGGTCTTGTGACGGGTACAATGGTAAAGGCTTTAAATCCCAATTATAATGGGCTTACGTGAGTCCACGAGAAGGACTTTACAACCGGCAAAATGGCTTTTGGGGAATGTAAAGGAAAGAGGACTTGGAAATTCCGGATATAATAGGGCCTTCACGAAAAGGGATACAATGGATTTAAAAGACTTGTGTGGGAAGGGTTTTAAAAGGAACCCCGGGGGTTTAAAATGAACTTGTGTGGGGATTGCAATGGGAGGCTTTAAAAGGAAACTAGGGGGTTAAAAGGCTTTGCGGAAATGCTATGGAATGGGGCTTAAAAACCCGACTAGTGTGAGCTTTATGGGGGATGTAAGGGAAAGGGTGCTTAAATCCCCAAGAGTTTAAAAGTCCACTTGAGAAGGGCCAATAGAAAAGGGTTTTTAAGAAACTCGGGAGTAATATGAACTTGAGTGGGAATTTCCACGGTGAAGGGTTTTAAAATGGCTTTGTGGAATGCAAGGGGGGGAAAGGGGGCTTAAACCCAGGGTTGTAAAAACCCGCTTTGTAGGGCCAAAGGGAAAGGGTTTAAAAACTAGCTAGTGCGAATCCACGAGAAGGGGGTTTAAAAACCCGGGCTAATATGGGCTTTATGGGGGATGCAAGGGGGGAAAGGCTTAATACCGGGGTTGAAAAAAAAATTGCTTGAGAAGGGCAATAGAAAAGGGGGCTTAGAGAGCCCCCCCTTAGAAGCTTCCAAGAAGCTTCTTGGAAGCTTCTGTAGCCGTGAGATACTCCACGTAGAGGAGGAGGCGACTATCTTTCTGATGGCTTGTTGGTGACAGGAGTCGAATAGTGGCAGCACAGCTCATCTACGACAGCTCCTCCTCACGGCGCAGCCTCACAACTACCTCAGCTTCCCTCCTCACACGATCGCGGTAGCCTGTTGCCTGTACTTCACAACTATCTCAGCTCCTCCCCCTCCACCCTTTATAGGGGGGTATTTAAAGGAAGAGGGGGGGGTAAGGCCTCCCTCCCCCACGTGGCCCCCTACATGCAATCTCCTCTTCCACCACTACAATCTCCCATTATAGCCCCATCCTCTTCCCTCAGCCACGCTTCAGCTGGGGGGAAGAGGGTTAAAAAAACTTGCAATAATTATAACATTATCCTCTTGACCTCCTCCCAAGAGGAGGTTCACATGAAGATATGCGGGTTTCTTTAAACCTTAATCTCGATTCTGCCAATGGAGATCATGATACGTCGTGTACAATTTAAAGATCGCACCGTCCTTATTTTCAATGCCGGCATTGTCATTGCATGAGACTCACGCGTGCTCATAATATTTTTCAATTTTCCCTTTCAAAAAGGGTGTTCTCCCGCGGGTTTTTATAGTCTTCAACCACGGCCTCGATTTCACAATGCAGAGGCCTCATTTTTGCGCGTGCGGGGTACGGTTTAAGCTACTCGTAATTACGATGCGGGAGATAACCTTGCATAGGTTTTACGCGGCATGCGGGGAGTCAAGTTTAGTAATATTTTTTTGAGTGGAGATATTACATTCTCTCCCCCTTGGAGGAATCGAGATGTTCTCATCTCGAAAAGAACTGGGGGTATTGTTGGTTGAGAGTACTTTTATCTATCCAAGTGGCATCCTCCTCGGGATAATCTTTCAATTGGACGAGACATTCTCTTAAGGTTCTGAATCTCAATTGTTTTTCCCTCACATCTAAGATCCTGTCAGGCCGTAGCTCAAGGACTCCTTGGCTAGGCATTACAACTTGATGGTCATCAAGTACATGGCTAGGATTAGGTACATACTTCTTCAGTAGGATGATATGAAATACATTATGAACCTTTAGGTTCTCAAGGAGTTGCAGTCTATAAGCATTGGGTCCTAGGCACTTGAGGATCTTGTAGGGTCCACAATACCTTGGACTTAGTTTCTTGCAATCTCCCAAGGATAGGGAACTCTTCTTTGGGCGTACACAAATGAAGACCATGTCTCCTTCCTCGAAGGTCCCATCTTGACGTTTCAAATCCGCGTATGCCTTCTGTCTATCCTTGGTGGCTTGGATGTCCTGTCTTATTGACCTCATTTGGTCATCCATATCTTCCAGCATCTGCCTTGAAGCTTCAACCCTCAAGGTTGGATCTAAGAAGTTTAAAGGACTTCCACAGTCGTGCCCATACAATGCTTGAAAAGGGGTCATCTGAATGCTTTGTTGATAAGAAGCATTGTAGGCAAACTCAACCAGTGGGCAGGTATTGAATCCACCTTTTTGGTTCACGACATCAGTGTGCCCTTAGCATATCCTCAATGACTTGGTTGACTCGTTCCATTTGACCATCGGTTTGGGGATGGTAAGCTGTACTAAAACATAGTTGAGTTCCAATGGCTTCGAAGATAGCTCTCCAGAAGTGTGATGTGAAGAGAGAATCACGATCACTAATGATTCTTCTGGGTAACCCATGCAATTTGAATATCTCCTTGATGAACAACCTTGCAATGTCAGAGGCTTTATAGTTTATCTTAACAGGAATAAGATGTGCAACCTTGGTGAGCATATCCACCACAACCATAATGGGGTTGTATCCTCCCTGAACTTGGGGTAGGCCAACAACAAAGTCCATACTGATGAATTTCCATTTCATTTGGGTAATGTCAAGTGGTTGCAACTTTCTTGGCATTTTAATGACATGTTTGACCTTAATACGTTGACAAGACAAACACTGACATATTTGAGAACGTCACCTTTAAGCCTCTCCCAATAGTAGCTCCTCCTGACTGCATGGAGGGTCTTCGCATAGCCAAGATGTCCTGAGAAAGGGGAATCATGAGCTTCCCAAAGTATCTTTTGCTTGAGTGACTGGCTTGCCGGTGGCAAGTTTTTTTCTGAAAACTGAAAAGCCCTAGTCGAACTGTAGTTAGGTTTGATTTTTGCTAGCTTAGTTGTTTGCGTGACAGTTTATTTTGTTATTTCGTAGTTGGATTTCTTGTGTTTGTCTAGCTTAGGATTTGCTTCTATCATTTTGTTTGATTTGTTGAGTGTGAAACTTGATAGCCTTGGTCGAGCTTGGTATTTTTTTGAATAGGATGAAGCTTGTGTTTATCAATAGCTACTAAACATTGAGAAGCTAGGTATGTTTTCTTATAGAGATTTTTGCACATCACAGGGATAATGGGTTCACGAGTACTTCACATTGCACTTGTTGATGCACTACACTCGGAGGTTGTCTCCTGTTCCTATCAAATGCTTCCATACCATGGGTTGGGATTATGCACGTTTTGCACCATCATTGAGCACTAGCACAGCATAAGACCCACTGCAGCTATATGCAGTAAATCTTAGATGCACGCGCACATGAGAGAGCACTTGTCATTGAGCACGCACATTTCTCACACGCATGATATTTGGGATGCTCATTACAAAGTTAGGAACCTCTGGTTGAGTGTGTAAGGTGATTGGGTGAGTTTAGAGGGTCGTGAAGGACGCCGTCAATTGTGAGATGGGTTGTTCATATCTGGTCAACATCTTGAGGACCATCATTTCTTGAGTGATTGTGAGATTTTGGATGGGTGGAGCGGAGTATATCATATCTTTTTTATGAGATTTGAGAGGTGAGGATAAAGAATTTTTAATTAACTAAGGAATTTTGTTTGCATTTTGCATGATGCACTAGCACAACTAGATAGGCTAGGCACAAATATCTTTAGTGCATCCATATTTTTTTTGTGTGAGCATTGTTTGAATGGTAGCATGTCATGGATTCGATCAATTGCATGTTTTCTCAAATCATGTATAGTTGTGCACGGAGTTCTCTTTCATAGCATATTCATGCTAGGGCACACTGCATAAAAAAACAGGTTCATATCCAGAGAATATTTATTTTGAAGACTCAAAGTGTGTGCAATTACAATAACAATAGGCCAAGGAAGGGAATAAGTCGTCCAAGATAAAAGATGGAGAAAAATGATACAATTTACAAATATCAATATTTTTACCTATTTTTTATGGATTTTCGTAATTCTGCCCGCGCTAGCTTGTTGACCAAATACGTTCGATCGTTTTGAGTACCCGAAAAACTATATTCAGAGTTCAAATGATGAAGTTATGATCCAAATAAGTTGCAAACAGGCATAGAGCAGAAAAAACGAAAATAGTGAAACACAGTAGAAAAGCAAAAGCCAAAAGTTGAAAGAAAAAAGCCTAATGTGTGTGAGTGTGGATAGAAATCTATATAAGGAGAGGAGATTGAAGAGTTAAGGGCCTTCTCCCTCTTGTACAATTGTATTTTGTGAGAGAGGAGAGAGGAGGGTCGCATGCTAGAGTGAGCTCTTGTCATGCTAATTTGAAAGTGGCAGCCTTTGGATGTCAAACCGCTGAGCGTCGGATCATGGTTGTTAAGGTACGAGAATATTTTTCACTCGGTTTGTTTTCAAATTATTGGATTTTTTTTTTTGAGTTGTGGTTGTGTGATGCTCTACCCGAATTAGGGTTTTAGTTGTCTGAGCTACAAGAGGCAGTTCTTTATTGTTTTGTTTTTCGTGGTGTATTGTCAAATATTTGAATTTTTCAAGTTATGTTGTGCATCCAACAAAGTCAATTATCCCAACCAACACTCCTTAACGTCTCGTTATTGGGTTGTGAGTGAGGCTTGCTCTTGATCACCGCTAGCATAACATCTCTTTTTTGGTGACGAAGCGGTGAAGATAGTTCAATATCAAGAGAGGAAGACCAAAAGAAAAAAAGAGTTAGGGTTTGCTAAACCAAGGGAAAAGTTGAGCTCAAGGCGAGTTGAGAGAAAAGTTTTTGAGGAAAAGAGAGTTAGTTATGCCTATCCTGAGAGAGGTATACTATATTCTCTATTTAGGAGAGATGAGTTGACTTGTGAGAAATCGATTGAAGTATGTGAGGAGAAACTCCCTGGGGTGGTCGAGGAGAAAAATACTTGTTTGACTGATTGGAGTGAAGAGTCTAGGAGTGTGAATTCATACCCATTGACCACAGATACTTCTAGTCCAGTGATTAGTGATTTAACTAAAGAGGAGGGATTGACTAATGATACTTTGGAGCTTGAGGACTATAGAGATGAGCTAGAGATGGATTTGAGTTGTAAAGAAGAAAATGAGAGACCGAATTGTTTTAAGGACCAAGAGTTCTCATGTTCCTTGGGAGAGGATGAGAGTCAAGAAAGTTTTGATATTTCTGATGAGGGAAGGTGTGATGAAAGTTTTGATAGTCATGGCAGTGTTGCAGAGAGTAAATACAATTTAGAGACTGAGCTTTTTTTCCTTGGTGATAGTATAGATGGATCTGATTGCTTGAAAGATGAAGAGAGAATAGAAGATGAATTTTTGAGTTTATTAGAAGACCATGAGGGGGAGGGCTTAAAAACTAAAAGGTTTCAAGATGAAGTTGAGAATTCAAATTTATTGCCTAATGAATTTGTTGAGATTTGTTGTGAGTTTGTTGATCAAGAGAGTATGGAGGTTTTAGGTTCTGACTCATGTTGTGATTTTGGTGTTGGTGTTGTTGACTCTGATGAGTCTTGTGAGTTGGTTTTTGATGTTTTGAGTAGCCCTAGAGAGGCTTTTGTTTGTGGTGTTGATGATGTTGTTTTGAGTAGACCTAACCTCATGTTTCTTGATAGTTGTATGGATGATTGTTTGATTGGTTTAAGCAACAATGTCGAAGAGAAAACTTCATCTGGTAGTCTTTTAGTTTCTTTGAGTTCTCCTGAAGGTTTTGATGTTGTTTGTAATGATTCTGATTGGGGTTTTTAGGATCTTGAGAGTGACGTTGATGAGGATGTAAGAGAGAATTTGAGTAAGGCTTTAAAGAGGATTGAGAATTTGTGGGAAGAGCAGTTTAAAACCAAGGCAATAGAGTCGGAAGGTATTTGTAAAGAGGAAGTTAAGGATTTGGTAGTTGAGGAGTCTTGAGGTTATTGACCCGAAGTTGTTGCATTGTGAAGATGTTATTTGTAATGATGATGTTTCTTGTGAGGTTGCTTGTAAGGATACTATGTAAGGTGTTTACCACTCTTTGTGTGTGAAAGACTCGATGGAGTCTTGTATCGCTGATGAGTTAAGTGATGTGGTTGGGTGTCGTGGAGTGACCCCATTTGTAGATGTTGTTGGTTCTTGTGGCGTTATGAGTCTGTAGTTGACTCCTTTTGATGTTGTATTTGATTTGGAGATTGAGTTGGGAGATCCTTACATAGTATCTTTAGGAGAAGTTATAGATGAATCAGTGGATGAATTTGACATTGGCAACAAAGAAAGGGTCAAAAATTTATTTAGAGACTCTAAAAATAACATGGGTTTTCCTAGGGAGGATGGGTGGGATATGAAGATTTTGGATTATGGTTGGGATTTGTGGGATATGAACATTTTTTAGTGTGGTTGCGATTTGAGGGATATGAAGATTTTGGATTATGGTTGGGATTTGTGGGATTTGAATATTTTTTAGTGTGGTTACGATTTGAGGGATATGAAGTTTTTGGATTATGGTTGGGATTTGAAGAATTTGGAGGATGATGTATTTTCCTTAGATGGAGAGGATTGTCTCAAGGATTTTAATGAGAATTTCATGGATGAGTTTTGTCTACCTGTAAAGGAGTTGTTTGAGAGAAATATGCCATTTGTGTTTGTTGAGAAGATTATGAATAGATCATTGGATTTCATTTTTTATTGGCTTATAAATGTTGCATCGTTTTATGAAAGCAACTGTTGCACATGAATGTTTGCAGACTAGGGGGAGGGCTAAATATGTCAAGTGTTTTTCTGAAAATTGAAAAGCCCTAGTCAAACTATAGTTAGGATTGATTTTTGTCAGCTTAGTTATTTGCATGATAGTTTGTTTTGTTATTTCGTATTTGGATTTCTTGTGTTTGTCTAGCTTAGGATTTGTTTCTGTCATTTTGTTTAATTTGTTGAGTGTGAAACTTGATAGCCTTGGTTGAGCTTGGTATTTTTTTGAACAGGATGAAGCTTGTGTTTGTCAATAGCTACTGAACATTGTGGAGCAAGGTATGTTTTCTTGTCGAGACTCTTGCACATCATGAGGATAATGGGTTCACGAGCACTTCAGGTTGCACTTGTTGATGCACTACACTCGAGGGTCGTCTCCTATTCTTATCAAATATTTCCATGCCAGGGATTGGGATTATGCACATTTTGCACCATCATTGAGCACTAGCACGGCATCAGGTCCGCTGCAACTATATGCAGTAAATCTTAGATGCACGCACACATGAGATAGCACCTGTCATTGAGCACACACATTTCTTGCACACACCATTTGGGACATTCATCACAAAGTTAGGAACCTCTGGTTGAGAGTGTAAGGTGGTTGGGAGAGTTTGAGGGTCATGAAGGACGCCGTCAATTGTGAGAAGGGTTGTTCATATTTGGTCAACATCTTGAGGACCATAATTTTCTAGAGTGATTGTGAGATTTTGGATGGGTGGAGCGGAGATTGATATTTTATTGAAGAGCGTTGAGAGGTGAGAATAAGGAATTCTAAATTAATCAAGAAATTTTGTTTGCATTTTGCATGACTCACGATCACATGTAGATAGACTGTGCACAATTTCTTCAATGCATACATTATTTTTGTGTGTAGCATGGATTGATTGGTTACATATCATGCATTCAATATTGCATATTTTTCCAAATCATTAATGATTGGGCACGGAGTTCATTTCAAAAAACCATATTCCTGCTAGGGCACACTACATAAAAAACAGGTTCATATCCAGAGAATGCTTATTTTGAAGACTCGAGGATCAAAGGAAAAGATCGTACGTCTTACATTGTCAGCGAGTATTTCTTGAAGGAAAAGAGGACATGTGTGGTGAAAGTGTGTTCAATTACAAGAACAATAGGCCAAGGAAGGGAATAATTCGTCCAAGATAAAAGATGGAGAAAAAGGATGCAATTTATGAATATCAGTATTTTTGCCCATTTTTTATGGATTTTTGTAATTCTCCCAACGTTGGCTGTCGACTAGATGCGCTTTGATCGTTTTGAGTACCCAAATGACTATATTCAGAGTTCAAATGACGAAGTTATGATCCAAACAAGTTGCAAACATACATAGAGCAAAAAAAACGAAAATAGTGAAAAGCAGTAGAAAAGCAAAAGCCAAAAGCTGAAAGCAAAAAGTCTAATGTGTATGAGTATGGATAGAAAACTATATAAGGAGATGAGAATGGAGAGTTAAGGGCCTTCCCCCTTGATTATAATTGTATTTTGTGAGAGAGGAGAGTGGAAAGTCGCATTCTAGAATGAGCTCTTATCATGCCAATTTGGAAGTTGGAGCTTTTGGGTATCAAAGCGCCGAGCATCGGCTTAAGGTTGTTAAGGTACGAAAATATATCTCACTTGGTTTGTTTTCGAATTGTTGGTATTTTCGTTTTGTTGTGGTTGTGTGATGCTCTACCCACATTTGGGTTTTTGGTTGTTTTAAGCTTCAAGAGGCATTGTGTTTTGTCTTGTTTTTATATGTGGCTTGTGGTGTATTATCAAATATTTGACTTTTTTAAGTTGTGTTGTACATCCAACAAAGTCAATTATCCCAACTGGCACTCCTTAACATCTCGTTATCGGGTTGTGAGAGAGGCTTGCTCTCGATCACCGTTCGCGTAACATCTCTTTTTCTCCTCAATGTTTAGTAGCTTTAGATAAACACAAGCTTCATCCTGTTCAAAAAAATACCAAGCTGGACCAAGGCTATCAAGTTTCACACTCAACAAATCAAACAAAATGATAGAAGCAAATCCTAAGCTAGACAAACACAAGAAATCCAACTACAAAATAACAAAATAAACTATCATGCAAACAACTAAGCTAGCAAAAATCAAACCTAACTATAGTTTGACTAGGGCTTTTCAGTTTTCAGAAAAACGATTGACATATTTAGCCCTTCCCCTAGTTTGCAAACATTCATGTGCAGCAGTTATTTTCATAAAACGATGCAACATTTATGAGCCAATCAAAAATCAAATCCAACAATCTATCTACAATCTTCTCAACAAACACAAATGGCACATTTCTCTCAAACAACTCCTTTACAAGTAGACAAAACTCATCCATGAAATTCTCATCAAAATCCTTGAGACAATCCTCTCCATCTAAGGAAAATACATCATCCTCCAAATTCTTCAAATCCCAACCATAATCCAAAATCTTCATATCCCACCCATCCTCCCTAGGAAAAAACATGGTACTTCTAGAGTCTCTAAATAAATTTTTAACCCTTTCTTTGTTGCCAATCTCAAATTCATCCACTAATTCATCTACAACTTCTCCTAAAGATACTATGCAAGGAACTCCCAACTCAATATCCAAATCAAACACAACATCAAAAGGAGTTAACTCTAGACTGATAATACCACAAGAACCAACAACATCCACAAATGGGGTCACTCTAGGATACCCAACCACATCACTCAACTCATCAACAATACAAGACTCCATCGAGTCTTTCATACACAAAGAGTGGTAAATACCTTCCATAGTATCCTTACAAAAAACCTCATAAGAAACTGAAGAAACTTTCACATCTACATCATCACAAATAATATCTTCACAATGCAACAACTTTGGATCAATAACCTCAACCAAAGACTCTCCAACTACCAAGTCCCCAACTACCTTCTCACAAACCTCTTCCAACTCTATTTTCTTGATTTTAAACCTCTCTCCCCTCAAATTCTCAATACTTTTTAAAGCCTCACTCAAATTCTCTCTCATGTCCTCATCAATGTCACTCTCAAGATCCTCAAAACCCCAATCAGAATCATCACAAATCCTAGGAGAACTCAAAGGAACTGAAAGACTATCAGATGAAGTTTTTCTCTTCATCATTTTTTCCTAAACCAACCAAACAGTTATCTACACAACTATCAAGAAGCATGAGGTTAGGTGTACTCAACACAACATCATCAACACCACAAACAAAAGCCTCTCTAGGGCTACTCAAACCATCAACAACTAACTCACAAGACTCATCAGAGTCAACAACACCAATACTAGAATCACAACATGAGTCAGAACCTAAAACTTCCATACTCTCTTGATCAACAAACTCATAACTAAACACACAACAAATCTCCACAAACTCATTAGGCAACAAATTCGAACCCTTAACTTCATTTTGAAAACTTATAGTTTCTAAGCCCTCCCCCTCATGGTCTTCTAACAAACTCAAAAATTCATCCTCTATTCTCTCTTCATCTTTCAAACAATTAGATCCATCTATACTATCACCAACGCAAACAAGCTCACTTTCTAAATTGTCTTTACTCTCTTCAACACTGCCATGACTATCAAAATTTTCATTACACCTTCCCTCATCAGAAATATCAAAACTTTCTTGACTCTCATCCTCTCCCAAAGAACATGAAAACTCTTCGTCCTTAAAACAATATGGTCTCTCATTTTCTTCTTTATAACTCAGATCCAACTCTAGCTCATCTTTATAGTCCTCAAGCTTCAAAGTATCATCAGTCGATCCCTCTTCTTTAGTTAAATCTCTAATCACTAGACTAGAAGTATCCATGGTCAATGCGTATGAATTCACACTCCTAGACTCTTCACTCCAATCAGTCAAACAAGTATTTTTCTCCTCAACCACCCTAGGGAGTTTCTTCTCACTGACTTCAATTGATTTCTCACAAGTCAACTCATCTCTCCTAAATAGAGAATATAGTATACCTCTCTCAAGATAGGCATAACTAACTCTTTTCTCCTCAAAAATTTTTCTCTCAACTCGCCTTGAACTCAACCTTTCCCTTGGTTCATCAAACCCTAATTCTTTTTTTCTTTTGGTCTTCCTCTCTTGATGTTGAGCTATCTTCACTGTTTCCTCAAAAGTCTTAGGGTTTTTTACCTCTAATTTCACTCTCCAATCTTCTAATTTTAATCCATTTACAAAATACATTATCTTCAACATAACTGGGGCTATCTCACCTTCTAACAATGTTAAACTCCATCGATTCCACAATCTTTTAAACTCCCTAGCAAAATCCTCAACACATTGATCATCTTTTTGAACACAAGTTTTTATTTTCGCCCAAATCTCACTTTGACTTTCTCTTTTTTTAAACCTAGATAAAAAAGCATTTTTAATAGTCTCATAGTCCAAATTTTGTCTCCTAAATTTCAAGCTTCTCTCAAAGTCAAGCAACCAATTTCGTGCTTCTCCCTGCAATTGATATCTAAAAATCTGGAGTTTATCCTCAAGATTAGTCACTCTCTCTATCAAACAACACATCTCTATTTTTTCTAAAAATCTTTCGAGATCTTCAGTATGATTACCATGGAACTCAGGAAAATCATTAGCCATTTTCAACAATCACAAGAAATCAAAACAAACTCATATTTAAAACAACAACAATGTCAATTTTGGCACTCCTCAGCGGGGGCACCAAAAAAGAAATGTTACACGAGCGGTGATCGAGAGCAAGCCTCTCTCACAACCCGATAATGAGACGTTAAGGAGTGCCGGTTGGGATAATTGACTTTGTTGGATGTACAACACAACTTGAAAAATTTAAATATTTGATAATACACCACAAGCCACATATAAAAACAAGACAAAACACAATGCCTCTTGAAGCTCAAAACAACCAAAAACCCGAATGTGGGTAGAGCATCACACAACCACAACACAACAAAAATACCAACAATTCGAAAACAAACCAAGTGAGATATATTTTCATACCTTAACAACCTTGAGCCGATGCTCAACGCTTTGACACCCAAAAGCTCCAACTTCCAAATTGGTATGATAAGAGCTCACTCTAGCATGCGACCCTCCACTCTCCTCTCTCATAAAATACAATTATAATCAAGAGGGAAGGCCCTTAACTCTCCATTCTCATCTCCTTATATAGTTTTCTATCCATACTCATACACATTAGACTTTTTGCTTTCAGCTTTTGGCTTTTGCTTTTCTACTGCTTTTCACTATTTTCGTTTTTTCTGCTCTATGCATGTTTGCAACTTGTTTGGATCATAACTTCGTCATTTGAACTCTGAATATAGTCATTCAGGTACTCAAAACGATCGGAACGCACATGGTCGACAAGCTAACGCTGACAGAATTATAAAAATCCATAAAAAATGGACAAAAATACTAATATTCGTAAATCGTATCCTTTTTCTTCATCTTTTATCTTGGACGACTTATTCCCTTCCTTGGCCTATTGTTCTTGTAATTGCACACACTTTCACCACACATGTCCTCTTTTCCTTCAAGAAATACTCGCTGACGATGTAAGACGTACAATCTTTTCCTTTGATCCTTGAGTTTTCAAAATACGCATTCTCTGGATATGAACCTGTTTTTAATGCAGTGTGCCCTGGCAGGAATATGGTTTTTTGAAATGAACTCCGTGCCCAATCATTCATGATTTGGAAAAATATGCAATATTGGATCCATCATATGCAACCAATCAATCGATGCTACACATAAAAATAATGTATGCATTGAAAAAATTGTGCCTAGTCTATCTACATGTGATCGTGCGTCATACAAAATGCAAAAAAAATTTCTTGATTAATTTAAAATTCCTTATCCTCACCTCTCAACGCTCTTCAATAAAATATCAATCTCCGCTCCACCCATCCAAAATCTCACAATCACTCTAGAAAATTATGGTCCTCAAGATGTTGACCAAATATGAACAATCCTTCTCAGAATAAACGACATCCCCAAAAGCATCACCTCTAGCTGTCACATAAGAAGTACGCGCAGCCATGTCATCCACTAACTTCTTTATTCCACCTTTACCAAAGTTGGTAGCAAGTGGAGCTCCTGTCTCACTCAACCAAATCTTACCATCTTGTCCCCAATATACCACATTCTTCCTCCTTGCATCCTGAAAAGATTCACAATCCCTACAATGCTGATGGTCCGTACTATCGCACCAAATACATCTCCGATCTCTCCTAGGTGCACTAGGAGCACTCCTAGGTGCAGTAGGAGCACTAGAAGAAGTAGTGGGCACAGTCGAAGCAAACTGCTCTTTCAACTTTCCCACCAACTCTACTTTGACTGACTCCAGTGTCAAATCTGTTATGCCTTTGATTATGTCATCAAGAGAGATAGGCACTGACGGAGTGGATGGTTTTGGAGCAGAAGGTACAGGCATTGGTCGTGGAACAAGAGGAGTAGGAGGAGTGGAAACAGTAGGCACTGGCATAGGCCAAGAAACTGGCTGAGGAGGAGAAGAAATAACAGAGATAGAAGCAGGCATAGGAGCAGATGATGGTGTAGGTGTCATGGAACCATTCTGTAGGCGAGTCTTCCATATCCTCCTCTTGGTCAAAGTCGAGACTACATCCTGAGCATCCTGCCAATCCATTTTAAGACCCATAGGCTTCGTGCGATCCTCAAGAAGCTCACCCAATTCTTCTTGAAGAGCAGGATCTACAACTTCCAAGAAAAGCTCAGCTTTTTCAACATCCAATGCTCTTTGTTCAATGGCATCAAGCTGACTATACCTCTCTTCGAATTCTCGAATCAACTCTGAAGCAGCTAGACCTTTGTTTGCCATGTAGACCCATTCTCGGAATGACCGCCGAGTAGCCATACCAAAGTCCTCAAGGAAATGTTCTTCTTTCAAGGCCTTCTTAAAATCTTGCCAATGTGTATTTTGAATAAAAAGATCAGTCACTTTTGCCCTCAAAGCGGGTGTGACAAGACGAAGGGAGTACTTATTCATAAGTCCAGCAGGAACTCCAAAAAACCCCATCTAGATCTCATATGTCTTCAAATATGCTGAAACATTACGGCCATCAAATAGCTTCTTCTCATTCTCAACTGCTTCAATAGCCTTAGTCGAGCTGTTTGCATTCTCCTGCTCCGAATAGAGTTGCCTTTGCTGAGACAACTGCTGTTGATGCAATTGTTGCTGCTGCTGCATATACAATTGTGTCTGTGCTGATTTTGGAGCTGCATATACATGGACATATTCTGCAAAATCTGCTTTAGATCCTCTGTTGAAGTACTTGATGCAGTAGTCATTGATGGAGCTGAAGTAGAAGATGCAACTGGAATTGTAGAAGAGGCTGAAAGAGAGGCTGAGTGAAGTATCTCCCATCCTGAAATTTCTGCGATGCTTTCACGTCGGGTTTACCAAAGATGTCGAAGGGTTTTCGAAAGCAAAGTCGCGACCACAGAGGACCTTGAATAATTTCAAGATAGAAGATCCAGCATGTGAATAAGCAAGACGTGAAAATGATACCAAAAAGTATTTATATTACTGCCATGAAGTTTGCAAAATACAAGATGACTTCAAATCTGATCAGTCCACTGATTTTAGCCCTCTCAATTTAATTATGCTGCATTTGTAGATCCTTGACCTTAAACACTATGTGCAAAAATTTAGAATTCAAATATATAACACTATCGTGATCTTCTTGGATTCTGATGTCGAGAATGTGTGGGAAACTGCCATTAGTGAGTTTACAATCAGGAGGCATGAACTGTAATATAGTCTCTTTACTAATTTCTCGAACTATGGTCCATCCTATGTGGAAACTGTATCTATCCACCAAGAGCTCTTCAACCTGTTTCACAGTTTTTCCCCTCCATTTCTCCAAGAAAGAGAAGGTTTCCACAGAGATCTGAAAACTCTGTTTTTGCTTCTTTCAGCACACTAATGCTACTGAATTATAGATCAATGTCATTCAGATGCACTCATAAGAAGTTGTTTAATGCAATAATCTCTCAAAACAGTTTGCACCCAAAGGAACTGCTCCCTTTTTTACAAGAGAATCTCGTGCGCTCAACTATCTCATCACATTGCATGTCAGTTATCAACCGATGTGCGATGAAAATTGTTGTCCTATTCTTTGTAAGCGATTTGAAAGTTGAGAGAATTTCTACCTCAATAGTACTGCCTAATGCACTACTTGCCTCATGACAGAACATTAATGGAGAGCCTTTCAGAAAAGCTCTTGCTAGTGCCACACGCTGCTTTTCTCCATCACTCATTCAAATTGTGCTCTCCTACTTGTGTCTAATACCCCTTGAGGAAAACTCATAATAATGTTGTGTATTGATGCAAGCCTTGCGGCATCATAAAACTTCTTCTTTTCTGGCTGACAGTCGCTTATTCACTTTCAACCGTTTGCTGATTATGTTCAACGTATCCCTGTAGCATCGCATTCCACAACTTAATATTTTGATTTCATGGGCTCTCCAACACCTCGATTCCACCACCATCGAAATCCAAATTCAAATTACCAAGACGCTACCAGTCAAAGTCGCCTGTCCTTACAGAGTTACATGTAAAAATGAAGGGCGGGGCTGCTAAGAACTAATTCCACTGCCTCCGTCTGGGCATGAGGCTCCTGAGCAGTATACATACTAGTCGGCGACTGCTAATCAACCTCAATCCAATCTGATGGAACTGTTTGGTCAGTCTGCCATTCCGGTCCATTGCTGTTTTATGCCTTCTTTCCACATTTGACAGTCATGGATGCAGCTCATCCTGTCCGCATTCCCCCTTAAAAAATTACTTTTTCCATGATGGAGAGAGAGCTTGCCTCGAATCATCCAACGATGCTTATCATAACTTCTGGCTTAAGCTCTAGAAGCTGAAGTGCCCCTCTTGGTGTGGCAAAGGAATCCAATTCAGATGAACCATCATTCACCTCCTCTGCACACTTGATTGCCTCCTCCTATAAAAGCTCCTCCCTTCCCCATCGTTTTCTTCAGCGTCGTCAGCCTTCCTCCACAGTCGATCTCCCTTCTCCTCATAATTAGCTCTTGAATCAGCTAATTAGCCTCCTCCATTCCGAGATTCCCTGCGCCCCCTTTTTGATTCTCCTCCCATCTCACATAAAAAAATCGATATATATCTCTGTCTCCTTTTTTAGCTCTTATTCCATAGGTTCCTACTTTGTAATAATTCTGAAAACATTCCCCACTAAAATAGAGTGCCCATTTATACCACAATCAGGTCTACCTTGGCTGAAAACATAACCAATACACTCGGAGAACTCGGCAAACAAATAAGCATAATTTAACCATTGCCTGGGCCCATATGGATGAGATGAACTGATGTATTGAATGATTAATGAGTAGGACCTCTCAGAACTGCTCATGTGACACTGACTTTTAAGGTTAGCAGCCATCTTGCAAGCACTAATCTGAAAATAAAGGCTCCTTCCAAAAGCTCTGTTGCTGCTAAGTTCCTTTTTTTTTTAGAACATTCATTTCATTATTCCCTTCAATGGGTTAATGGTCCATTGAAGCCTCAACTTTGATCCTGCAAATCATATATTCTCAAGGTTCTAGGAAATCCTCTTTGGTAGTGAATTCCCTTTTATGTCACCTTTGCTTGGCCAATTTCTAGTTATGTCATCTTCTCTATTACTATTATGCATGCCTGAAGGCTGATGACAAATATTGCCTTGCAAGGAATACAACCTTCTTCTTGCATTTATTTCTAGCTCGATAAACTGCTTTCCACTTGACCTTGCTCAACATAGGCTGAAAGCATCTCATCATGCTCACCACTATGCCTCCAACTCCTCCCCACTATACTCATATGCAGAAAATAAATGTAAACACAACAACTAAGTATGTACAAAGTATCAAATCACACACACAACTTTTGGGTGGTTTTCACACCTCGAATGCGCAGACTTACGACAGCGTGCATTTAAGATTTACTACATATAGTTGCAGCGGACCTCATGCCCTGCTAGTGCTCAATGATGGTGCAAAACGTGTATAATCCCAACCCATGGCATGGAAATATTTGATAAGAATAGGAGACGACCCCCAAGTGCAGTGCATCAACAAGTGCAACATGAAGTGCTCGTGAACCCATTATTCTCATGATGTGCAAGACTCTCGACAAGAAAACATACCTTGCTTCACAATGTTCAGTAGCTATCGACAAACACAAGCTTCATCCTGTTCAAAAAAATACCAAGCTCGACCAAGGCTATCAAGTTTCACACTGAACAAATAAAACAAAATGACAGAAACAAATCCTAAGCTAGACAAACACAAGAAATCCAACTTGCACTTCACGTTGGCTGGTTTTTTGTTAGGTTATTTAAGCACAAAATTCCATACACTTTACATGTGGAATTTAAATATGGTATCAAAAGACAAATTCTTGGATGCATTACAATTGTATGTTTAGGTGACAAACAACATTGAGAGTGTAAGTTTCCCTTGTACTGTAGGGTAGTTTGATATATTTGGAAAATTTGATTAAGTGAGGAACATATACAATCTCCTAGATTGTTAAGTTTATACTATGAGAGGACTCTATTACAATCGTGTTCTATGTGTAAGATGGCACATCCTGGGGCCAATCCCAAGGGTGTAGGAGAGCCATGAATGAGCCACAACATTCTACTTGGGGGAGCTCTTTATATATGTGAATCAAGGTATTGAAAACCTATCTGTTGGGATACTCCCTCTATGGATTTGGAAAGGAAAATCCATTGGATTCCAATCGACACAAATGCGTAATTTATTTAGAGTAGTGTACAGTCATCCAACGCTCCCAGTTGTGAGGCTGTGAGGGTAGTTTAGTGAGCTTAGGAGGCCTAGTAGAGCCCTAGAGCTAGTGTCATGCCTGTTTTAGGTCCCCATAAGTGGTACAATTGCCGAAAGTTGCTAATAAGTGGTAGTTTCTGAATCTTGATTAAATAGGGACTAACCAGTTAGTGTATGCCAAAGAGCTTTGACATAGATCTATTATTTTCTTATAGGAGCCATCAAGCTGAGACTCAATGTCAAGAAAGAGAAAAAAGAGCTATACCATGAGTTAAAGTCACTAGAAGATATTATCCTAAGCATAGCAATCCAATATCCTTTAGAAAGAGAGGTCTTTTTGACCCAATTAATATCCCAATTAGTCCATCAGGGGGAGGAAGAAGCTCTAGCATTCCCATTTTTCCGAAAAGTCAATCTACTTCGAGTGGGAGTGTAACCCCACCAATACAAACTCCTCGAGAAAACCCAATCATCATGATGGTGCAACCTATTGTGATACCTGTAGGAATGTCAAATTTGCCAGCCCTAGGGTTCCCTCTATCCATTTTTAATGGGTTAGTAGAGGAAAATGTGAAACTTCACATTAGTGAGTTCCAAAAATTAATGCTCAATTACCGAATGTAGGATGAAGGACATCTCATGATGTTTTTTAATATGACTCTAAAAGGACAAGCTACAATGTGGTATCATGGCTTGGAAGCCGAGACCATAACCATGATCAAATTATTCTTTGCGGTCTTTCAATGAGAGTTTGTCCCTAAGAGAGGTGGTCAGTATTGGCTATGTGTTTTGAATGTGACACATTAAGAGCCTCATGAGAATGCTCGAGCTTATGCCAAAAATTTTAAAAATGTGTTTTGGAATCGCAAACCTCTATTCCTATTCTACCTACTGCCCAATTGCAATACTATTTGCATGGATTAGACTTCAATATCCAAGTGCAATTGTGTAATGTTGCTTTTGCTAATATAGACATTGCTATTACATGAGCAAAGGAGGTAGAGTCTTGCTTACAAGTAGCCTATGCATCTAGGAAAAAGGCCTTGGAAATAAGTTGGCATTGAACAATGGAAGTCAAGATGCAACTAGTACACCTATGACCAATTCAAATAGAAGAGGAAGCACAATGAAGAATGCGCCCATGCTACCGAATCCTCCTATGTTACTATAGCGATAGCTATCCAAATAGTTCCACTAAATAATGGAAGCCAAATGACAAACCCTAATGTCATGCCAATTAGTTAGTAGCAGCAGATCCCTAACTAGATGATTAGGCTAGCTTTAAAACAACAAGTGGATGATCATGGTTATGAGCCTATTGTGTCAAATGTTCTTGGCAAAGTTAAGGACAAGATGAAGCATTATGCTGATATGATAATGAAATAGTATAGACAAATAGTCGTAGATGTTAATTTCCTAAATAAGTAGCAAAACTTGATAGAAGCTCAATGTCTTGAAGAGGGTGATCCATCAAGATTTACATGTAAGCGGTGTGGTTGTCAGTATTTTTTTGATGAGAAACTATCACATTCCTACCTAACCATTCCCTGGCAGCATGTTTTAGTGGTCCATTAGGGAATTATCCTAGACGGCTTTGCCTGGCACTCGTGAGAATACACAGGGTCTATTGTCTAGGTTTCCTAGAGTCCACCTCATAATGGAAGGTACCAGCCATCCCCACGAGGATCAACCTACAAGCTCAAGGTCCTAATTTGACAACTGAGGTCTTGATGCATCAGCTAGCTCCATCGGAGGTGTCCTACAAGGGCTTCTTGTCCAATTGGAGCAATCGTAGTTACCCTGGTTCATGGAGTGCAACACTTTTTTCCAGCAACTAGTCAGGATTCACGGAACCTTAACGGAGTTCTGGCATAGCCGCCGCATCTTTCCCCCAAGATAATTACTGATCAAGTTTTTAAGACCTGAACCTATATAAGTCAACACTCGGCTCTACCTAATTTTTCATAATTAACGTTTCATTCAATCTCTTGACAGAAGCTCCTAGCTTACCAAGACCACCCATCCGTAGGATGGAACCATCAGGGATCTTGCCCACCTTCTTCCTACAAATGATTTTCTTTAGTTTTCTAATTACCTATCACATTAAGTTAAGACATATGAAAGCAACTTCATTAATTAACCTGTTATCATAGGTTTCTTCGCGTAATTTTACGACACAACACAAAGACCGAGAAAATTAATTTTTTGGCAAAACATATTTATTTATTATCTCAAAAAGTTATTTACAATGCTTTTTCCCTTCTGCCTACGCATAAGATAAAACCTCCATTCATTGGAAAATCCCTTCTATTTGTGTGCACAAGAAAACAAACCCTCCAAGATTTCCGTCCCTTCACTAGTACCAGGGACTCCACGATCCCATCCTGATTCGCGTTGTCAAGCATTTTTTCAAAAACTGAAATCCCCTAGTCAAATTATAGTTAGGTTTGATTTTTGCTAGGTTAGTTGTTTGTGTGACAGTTTGTTTTGTTGTTTCGTAATTGGATTTCTTGTGTTTGTCTAGCTTAGGATTTGTTTCTGTCATTTTTTTTTATTTCTTGAGTGTGAAACTTGATAGCCTTGGTCGAGCTTGGTATATTTTTGAACAGGATTAAGCTTGTGTTTGTCAATAGCTACTACTAAACATTGAGGAGCTAGGTATGTTTTCTTGTCGAGACTTTTGCACATCACGGGGATAATGGGTTCACGAGCACTTCACGTTGCACTTGTTGATGCACTACACTCGGGGGCCGTCTCTTGTTCTTATCAAATACTTCCTTGCCATGGGTTGAAAATATGCACGTTTTGCACCATCATTGAGCACTAGCATGGCATGAGGTCCACTGCAGCTATATGCAGTAAATTTTAGATGCACGCGCACATGAGAGAGCACCTGTCGTTGAGCACGCACATTTCTTGCACACACGATATTTGGGATGCTCATCACAAAGTTAGGAACCTCTGGTTGAGTGTGTAAGGAGGTTGGGTGAGTTAGAGGGTCGTAAAGGATGCCACCAATTGTGAGATGGATTGTTCATATTTGGTCAACATCTTGAGGACCATCAAATTCTTGAGTGATTGTGAGATTTTGGACGGGTGGAGTGGAGATTGATATCTTATTTATGAGAGTTGAGAGGTGAGGATAAGGAATTTTAAATTAACAAGGAAATTTGTTTGCATTTTGCATGATGCACGATCACATGTAGATAGACTAGGCACAATTTCTTCAATGCATATATTATTTTTGTGTGAAGCATTGATTGATTGGTTGCATATCATGGATCCAACATTGCATATTTTTTCAAATCATGAATGATTGGACACGTAGTTCATTTCAAAAAACCATATTCCTGCTAGGGCACACTGCATAAAAAACAGGTTCATATTCAAAGAATATTTATTTTGCAGACTCAAGGATTAAAAGAAAAAGGTCGTACATTTTACATCGTCAACGAGTATTTCTTGAAGAAAAAGAGGAAATATGTGTTGAAAGTATATGCAATTACAAGAACAATAGGCCAAGAAAGGGAATAAGTTGTCCAAGATAAAAGATGGAGAAAAAATTATGTGATTTACGAAAATCAGTATTTTTGCCCAATTTTGATAGATTTTTGTAATTCTACCCACGATAGCTTATCAACCAGATGCATTCCGATTGTTTTGAGTACCCAAACAACTATATTTGGAGTTTAAATAACGAAGTTCTAATCCAAACAAGTTACAAACAGGCATAGAGCAGAAAAAACAAAAATAGTGAAAAGCAGTAGAAAAACAAAAGCCAAAAGCTGAAAGCAAAAAGCCTAATATGTGTGAGTGTGGATAGAAAAATATATAAGGAGAGGAGATTGAAGAGTTAAGGGCCTTTCCCCTTGCTTTCAATTGTATTATGTGAGAGAGGAGAGTGGAGGGTCGCATGCTAGAGTGAGCTCTAGTCATGCCAATTTGGAAGTTGGAGCTTTTGGGTGTCAAAGCGCCGAGCATCGGCTCAAGGTTGTTAAGGTACGAATATATATCTCACTTGGTTTGTTTTTGAATTGTTGGATTTTTTTGTTGAGTTGTGATTGTGTGATGCTCTACCCGAATTAGGGTTTTAGTTGTTTGAGCTACAAGAGGCAGTTCTTTATTGTTTTGTTTTTCGTGGTGTATTGTCAAATATTTGAATTTTTCAAGTTGTGTTGTGTATCCAACAAAGTCAATTATCCCAACCGGCACTCCTTAACATCTCGTTATCGGGTTGTGAGTGAGGCTTGCTCTCGATCACTGCTCGCATAACATCTCTTTTTTGGTGCCCCCGCTGAGGAGTGCCGAAATTGACATTGTTGTTATTTTGAATGTGAGTTTGTTTTGATTTCTTGCGATTGTTGAAAATGTTTGATAATTTTGTTGAGTTCCATGGTAAACATAATGAAGATCCCAAAAGATTTTTAGAAAAAATAGAGTTGTGTTGTTTGATAGAGAGAGTGACTAATCTTGAGGATAAACTCCAGATTTTTAGATATCAATTGTAGGGAGAAGCACGAAATTGGTTGCTTGACTTTGAGAGAAGCTTGAAATTTAGGAGAAAAAATTTGGACTATGAGACCATTAAAAATGCATTTCTATCTAGGTTTAAAAAAAGAGAAAGTCAAAGTGAGATATGGGTAAAAATAGAAACTTGTGTTCAAAAAGATGATCAATGTGTTGAGGACTTTGCTAGGGAGTTTGAAAGATTGTGGAATCAATGGAGTTTAACATTGTTAGAAGGTGAGATAGCCCCAGTTATGTTGAAGATAATGTATTTTGTAAATGGGTTGAAATTAGAAGATTGGAGAGTGAAATTAGAGGTAAAAAACCCTAAGACTTTTGAGGAAGCGGTGAAGATAGCTCAATATCAAGAGAGGAAGACCAAAAGAAAAAAAGAGTTAGGGTTTAAGGAACCAAGGGAAAATTTGAGTTCAAAGTGAGTTGAGAGAAAAGTTTTTGAGGAAACGAGAGTTAGTTATGCCTATCCTGAGAGAGGTATACTATATTCTCTATTTAGGAGAGATGAGTTGACTTGTAAGAAATCGATTGAAGTATGTGAGGAGAAACTCCCTAGGGTGGTCGAGGAGAAAAATACATGTTTGACTGATTGGAGTGAAGATTCTAGGAGTGTGAATTCATACCCATTGACCCCACAGATACTTCTAGTCCAGTGATTAGTGATTTAACTAAAGAGGAGGGATCGATTAATGATACTTTGGAGCTTGAGGACTATAGAGATGAGCTAGAGATGGATTTGAGTTGTAAAGAAGAAAATGAGAGACCAGATTGTTTTAAGGACCAAGAGTTCTCATGTTCCTTGGGAGAGGATGAGAGTCAAGAAAGTTTTGATATTTCTGATGAGGGAAGGTGTGATGAAAGTTTTGATAGTCATGGCAGTGTTGCAGAGAGTAAAGACAATTTAGAGAGTGAGCTTGTTTTCCTTGGTGATAGTATAGATGGATCTGATTGCTTGAAAGATGAAGAGAGAATAGAAGATGATTTTTTGAGTCTTTTGGAAAACTGTGAGGGGGAGGGTTTAGAACCTGTAAGTTTTCAAGATGAAGTTAAGGGTTCGAATTTGTTGCCTATTGAGTTTGTTGAGTTTGGTTATGAGTTTGTTGATTAAGAGAAAATGGAGGTTTTAGGTTTTGACTCATGTTGTGATTTTGGTGTCGATGTTATTGACTCAGTTGAGTCTTGTGAGTTGGTTGGTGATGTTTTGAGTAGCCCTAGAGAGGCTTTTGTTTGTGGTGTTGATGATGATGTTTTGAGTAGACCTAAACTCATGTTTCTTGATAGTTGTGTGGATGATTGTTTGGTTGATTTAGGCAACAATGATGAAGACAAAACTTCATTTGATAGTTTTTTAGTTTCTTTGAGTTCTCCTAAAGGTTTTGATGAAGTTTGTGATGATTCTGATTGGGGTTTTGAGGATATTGAGGGTGACATTGATGAGGATGCGAGAGAGAATTTGAGTAAGGCTTTAAAAGTGATTGAGAATTTGAGAGAATAGCCGTTTAAAATCAAGAAAATAGAGTTGGAAGAGGTTTGTGAGGAGGTAGTTGGGGATTTGGTAGTTAAGGAGTCTTTGGTTGAGGTTTTAGACCCAAAATTATTGTATAGTGAAGATGTTATTCGTGATGATGTAGAGGTGAAAGTTTCTTCGGTTTCTTGTGATGTTTCTTATAAGGATGCTATGGAAGGTGTTTACCACTCTTTGTGTGTGAAAGACTCAATGGAGTCTTGTATTGTTGATGAGTTGAGTGATGTGGCTGGGTGTCCTGGAGTGACCCCATTTGTGGATGTTGTTGGTTCTTGTGGTGTTATGAGTGTGGAGTTGACTCCTTTTGATGTTGTGTTTAATTTGGATATTGAGTTGGGAGATCCTTGCATAGTATATTTAGGAGAAGTTGTAGATGAATCAGTGGATGAATTTGAGATTGGCAACAAAGAAAGGGTCAAAACTTTATTTAGAGACTCTAAAAGTAACATGGTTTTTCCTAGGGAGGATGGGTGGGATATGAAGATTTTAGATTATGGTTGGGATTTGATGAATTTGGAGGATGATATATTTTCTTTAGATGGAGAGGATTGTCTCCAGGATTTTGATGAGAATTTCATGGATGAGTTTTGTCTACTTGTAAAGGAGTTGTTTGAGAGAAATGTGCCATTTGTGTTTATTGAGAAGATTGTGGATAGATAATTGGATTTGATTTTTGATTGCCTTATAAATGTTGCATCATTTTATGAAAGCAACTGTTGCACATGAATGTTTGCAGACTAGGGGAGGGCTAAATATATCAAGCATTTTTTCGAAAACTAAAATCCCATAGTCAAATTGTAATTAGGTCTGATGTTTGCTAGCTTAGTTGTTTGCGTGACAGTTTGTTTTGTTGTTTCGTAATTGGATTTCTTGTGTTTGTCTACCTTAGGATTTGTTTCTGTCATTTTGTTTGATTTGTTGAGTGTGAAACATGATAGCCTCGGTCGAGCTTGGTATATTTTTTAACAGGATTAAGCTTGTGTTTGTCAATAGCTACTGAACATTGAGGAGCTAGGTATGTTTTCTTGCCGAGACTTTTGCACATCACGGGGATAATGGATTCACGAGCGCTTCACGTTGCACTGTTGATGCACTGCACTCGGGCGTCGTCTCCTGTTCTTATCAAATACTTCCATGCCATGGGTTGGGATTATGCACATTTTGCACCATCATTGAGCAATAGCACGGCGTGAGTTCCGTTGTAGCTATATGCAGTAAATTTTAGATACATGCGCATATGAGAGAGCACCTGTCATTGAGCACACACATTTCTTGCACACACGATATTTGAGATGCTCATCACAAAGTTAGGAACCTCTCGTTGAGTGTGTAAGGAGATTGGGTGAGTTAGAGGGTCATGAAGGACGCCACCAATTGTGAGATGGGTTGTTCATATTTGGTCAACATCTTGAGGACCATCAAATTCTTGAGTGATTGTGAGATATTGGACGGGTGGAGTGGAGATTGATATCTTTTTTATGAGAGTTGAGAGGTAAGGATAATGAATTTTAAATTAACAAGGAATTTTGTTTGCATTTTTCATGACGCACGATCACATGTAGATAGACTAGGCACAATTTCTTCAATGCATACATTATTTTTGTGTGAAGCATTGATTGATTGGTTGCATATCATGGATTTAACATTGTATATTTTTTCAAATCATGAATGATTGGGCATGTAGTTCATTTCAAAAAACCATATTCCTGCTAGGGCACACTACATAAAAAATAGGTTCATATCCAAAGAATATTTATTTTGAAGACTCAAGGACTAAAAGAAAAAGGTCGTACATTTTACATAATCAACGAGTATTTCTTGAAGAAAAAGAGGACATATTTGCTGAAAGTATATGCAATTACAAGAACAATAGGCCAAGGAAGGGAATAAGTCGTCCAAGATAAAAGATGGAGAAAAAATGATGCGATTTACGAAAATCAGTATTTTTTCCCACTTTTGATAGATTTTTATAATTCTGTCCGCGAGGGCTTTTCGATCAGATGTGTTCCGATCATTTTGAGTACCCAAACAACTATATTTGGAGTTCAAATAACGAAGTTATGATTCAAACAAGTTGCAAAGAGACATAGAGCAGAAAAAACGAAATAGTGAAGAGTAGTAGAAAAGCAAAAGCCAAAAGCTGAAAGCAAAAAACCTAATGTGTGTGAGTGTGGATTAAAAACTATATAAGGAGAGGAGATTGAAGAGTTAAGGGCCTTCCCCCTTGCTTTCAATTGTATTATGTGAGAGAGGAGAGTGGAGGGTCGCATGCTAGAGTGAGCTCTAGTCATGCCAATTTGGAAGTTGGAGCTTTTGGGTGTCAAAGCACCGAGCATCGGCTCAAGGTTGTTAAGGTACGAATATATATCTCACTTGGTTTGTTTTTGAATTGTTGGATTTTTTTGTTGAGTTGTGATTGTGTGATGCTCTACCCGAATTAGGGTTTTAGTTGTTTGAGCTACAAGAGGCAGTTCTTTATTGTTTTGTTTTTCGTGGTGTATTGTCAAATATTTGAATTTTTCAAGTTGTGTTGTGTATCCAACAAAGTAAATTATCCCAACCGGCACTCCTTAACATCTCGTTATTGGGTTGTGAGTGAGGCTTGCTCTTGATCACCGCTCGCGTAACAGCGTGAGGGTCAGGCAAATCCTAGGAGCGATCGAGAGATTTACAGACAGAGCCCCCTCGCACTCCCACCTCCTCCTGCCTAACAGATTCCTCACCCAACAACCTCTCTCCATCGAGGCCAACCCAAAGAGCTCCTCATGGCGGTAAAAATAATTTCTCTTGGAGCAGGATTCTGGGTCTAGCCATGGGGGAGGCATAGTGAGATCTTTTCTCTTATTATCCCGATTATATATTTACAATCAGATCTAAGTATTGCAAGCAAAATTAATCTTTCCTGTGCAACCATCAATTCATGCACAAATTAAAAAAAAGAAATAGTAGCAAGTGTTTTTAGCATGGGAAGCAGCCCCACCCAAATCTAGGGTTTCTCTTTTAAGGTTCCATCTTAATCTTAGGTTTTGCTTCCTACTTGTAACTCTTTTTCGAGATCCATAAGTTATTTCACGAATCTGAAGTGTATTTTATCCTTATGAAAAATTTGGTATTTTTGCCCTAAAAGATAATATAGGTATTTATACCTATGGCAGGTAGTTTATACACTGCCCAGCCCCAACCCATGCTTAGTAGGATTTCAAATGCTTTTCCAAGTCTATTTAGACTTCAAAATTTGTATCGAAATTTTTTTATCAATATCCAATAAGTTTTACAAACTTTTGATGTTTATTTAATTTCCTAATACTGATAGTTTCAAGGTTGTCGAGTATTTTATGGTTTTTTTTGCTTCAACATTCTCAATATTTTAGGTTAGGTTTTCTTGCTAACTCATACGTGGATCAACTCATGATATTGATGTTCTCATTAATATAAAAATTAATATTAACATTGCATTTGTTTTTTAGAAAGATCAATTTTCATTTAGCTATGTCTAAAGTGCAATGTTGATTGTTTTTCTGAAAACTTTATTCTAAGCAATGTAAAAATCGTAAGTGCAATTTTTCTTCCATCTTTTAGACATCGAATTATATTACTACACACCTAATTTATGCGTATCTAGTATATATTTTCTTATACAATTTTCTGTTGATTTAATGCATTGATTATTTCATGATATTATCTAAATTATTTTATATAAATTATTATAAAAATTATATGTATTTTTTTATCATTAGAAAAATAAAATAGAGATAGTCACTTTCAATGAAAAATTATAAAATATTTCCTTTCCTACCACTGTCTACCTTTTTTCAGTTATTATAATCACATGCGTCATTAACGAAATAACAATAAATATCACGAAATAAACCATAATTACAATATTTTCTTAATGATAGGTATATAATATTTTTTCAAGTGAAAGAGTCTTTTCACAGAATAGTTAATTATTATATCACTTAGGGTATTTTCCTAAGCAACAGTTCATATGCATTTTTTTAAAAATGTGTTTATAATCATTTAAAGCCAAATATAGCGATAAGCTTATAAAGCATTCATTTTTTTCAAACCGATGAGATGTTACCTCTATCAGGTTTGTAGTAATGAAGGATTTTGCCAATTCCTACCGCATCATTTTCTCCATCGGTTGTGTTTCTTGCTTCTCTTGCTTCAAATGGGCTTCTTGAAATTTTTCGACCTTGTGGAGCCATGGATGTCAGGTGAAATTAATAAGGTAGTTCAAGGAGAGTTGTGGTTGTTTAGAAAAATTTTGCCAGTGTTTTACTTAGTGATATGGCTGTATAGAAGGCATAACAGGGGGTGAAAAATGAAAATGAGGTAGAAGAGGGGTATTTTTCTCCTTCAAGGATCAAGCTAGAATGGAAAAGAGATGTATAGAAATTTCTCCATCATCACGAGGTAGAAAATGAAAATGAGGTAGAAGAGGGGTATTTTTCTCCTTCAAGGCTCAAGCTAGAATGGAAAAGAGATGTAGAGAAATTTCACCATCATCACGAGGTCTTCCTTCTTGCTTTCTTTGTGAAGGAGAGGAGATGTATTTATAGCCATGAGGGGGAGCATGCACTCGACTCATTCTTTTGGCTACTTGTCAAGAGCTAAGTAAGCTTTATAAAAAATGTTTTTTGATTGTCTACCTATTGGATGGTGGCATGGGGATGATTTTAAGATACTTTCTTTTTCTCCACGCATAAAAAAGTCATGATTTTTTAGCCATTTTTTCAAAAACGTTTTTTTTTCTTCAAAACAACTTCATCTGGTGGTTTTTGGCCAAGTTACCTCATGTCTTATCTATTTTATAAAGTCATGCCATACTCTTTGATACTTAACTTACTCATTATCATGCTCGTTCTTGCACGTTCTTTGTCTACCGATTAAGGCTTTTGCGTTTTGTCTTGATGTTACAAAATCAATGCGATATTTGATGCATTAAATGGAATCGGGAACGCTAAATCAAATATAATGTGTGAAATATTATGATCAAGCCATCATAATATTATTTACAATGTGTCTTTTCTTCTTGTTGGCTAGGAACATTGAGGCGTCTTCTCGTGTCGGATTGCAGAATTGATTTAATGCGAGACTTGATATTACGTGTGGTCACCTATGTGATAACTCAATGAGTCATTTTTAAAACATTTCAATCTGGATTTTTTTTCTTGATATGAAGTGTTATGGCACGAATATTACAAGAAACTACCCTAATGTCAAATGTGGCATATGTGGAAAGTCTGGCTATCTAGCTAGTACTTGTTGAAGTAAGATCTATTCTCTTCAATAGCATGGGACTAAGTAGCCATGTCCAATTAATCATTGAGCATAAAGGAATAACTTTTAGCAAAATGAGGGACCAAAGAAATTATTGCAAAGAGAAAAAGCTATCATAGAAGAGATGCCCAATGGTAGTGGTGCCAACCTTATTGAAGCTGTGTATGTCAATAGCATAGAACTTCTAGTTTATGAGCCATTACAAGAGGACAAAAGGTCAAAGAAGGCACTACAAATAATGTAAAACTTGTGGAGGCAAACCTTAAACATGATGATAAGGGGACACAAGTCCTTAACACACAATACAATGTACACAAAGTATAAATAAGAGTTAATATAAAGAAAAGTGGCCTACTAAGTCAAACAATGCATAACTTACTATACTAATTGGCAGGCATTATGAAAATGCTAAATGTAGGCAGGTGCAATAAATTAAATATAATAAGTGATAAGTCAGTGGCCATGTGGGGATCATAATGACTACTAATGTGCTAATTGTAGACACGTGGATCCATCTAGCTAGGTGATCCATTATCAATGTCTGCATGTGTTGAGCTTGCCATCTCAATACTCCCCCTCAAGCTCAACTGTATCTCTGTAACTCCAAGTAAGCTTCAAAACTTTCCAAGCTTCTCTGTACCCAATGCCTTTGTGAAAATGTTAGCTATCTGATCTTGTATGCTGACATATACCAAGTCAACCTCTCCTACAACTACCTTCTCTCTCACAAAGTGCTAATGCACCTCAATGTATTTTGTCCTAGCATGGAACACTAGGTTAGTAGACCTAGATGTATACTGTTCATGTTGTCATAGTGAATGACAATTAGACCATCTCCTTGCACATCCAAATTAACCAATAACTTTTGTAACCATACTACCTCATATGCTACCATAGTAGCACCTCTATACTCAGCCTCTGTACTCAATAAACCAATTGTAGATTGCATTTTTCTACTCTATGTAATTGCTATACTACCAAGGGAAAACATGAATCCATTGGTAGATCTTTTGTCATATATGCTACAACCTAATCTACATCTGTGTATCCAAAGATGCTTATATCCTTACTTGCCTCATAAAAAGATCCATAATGCAAAGTGAACTTCACATACGTCAATATGTGTCTAATTACATCCAAATGAGGATTTCTAGGCATCTTCATAAACTGGTTAATAAGGCCAATAACATAACTCAAATATGGCATTATGATAATCATGTAAATTAGACTCCCTACTATCCTCTTGAACATAATAGGGTCCTTCTATCTCATCTCTAACATCAGCACTCAACTTCACATTTTGCTCCAATGGCATTGAAATAAGAGGCTCATATGCTATCATACCATACATATCCTAGCTATACTTCCTTTGGAATAGCCATATAACATCGTCACATTTGATCACCTCAATAGCAAGAAAGTACCTTAGCTCACCCAAATCCTTCATCTCAAACTTCCTTTCAAAAAATCCTTAACTTCAGCAATCCCACTATCAGTGTCACCTATAATAATCAAGTCATCCACATAGATGACTATGATGACCAAGCCTACATCTCCCTTTCTAATATGTTTCGCATAAAGTGAGTGATTAGCATTAGAAACATTGTCAAGTACTAACATATAAGATGGAGACTAATAGATTGCGAACTCAAGGAAAGAAACATATAGATTTGTGGGTGGATGGAAATATTGATCCCAAGGATCCTTCCATAGGTAAACCTTCTAATTTTTTAAATATTCATGACTATGTAAGATATGTTAGGGAGGGTTATAACGGGATGCTTGGCTATTATACAAGGTTATGCTTTGCATCTTACACATACATGGCTCAAATGAACAAAATGAAAAAAAAATTATTAATTGCAGAGACCAGAATTTCTGAGCTTACAAATAAGATTAACATTCTAAAAAATGCTAATAATTCATTACAAGACAAGCTAGCACACTTAAAGGAAACTCCAATATATAACTAGCTTGTGTGAGAGAGTAAAGAAAAGAAGACTGAAACTTGTAAAGAAATATGTCTCTAACATATCAGGAATTAATATTTGAGAGAGTGAGGAGAGAATAAGTGTTTTAAAAGAGACCATGAATAAAAATGATAATTTGAGGATTCTTAAGTCACCTCAGAATATGAATTTGAGAGGCCCAACTCTCATAGAATTGGTAAAGGACTTAAAGGATACATTAAAATCAAATGAAATTGTAGAGACATGTGGTATTGTGGGTATTAGTAAAAAAGGTTATTGTGCTACCTTTAAATTATGGTTTAAAAATCTTAAATATAATAGAATAACTGCATTTGGGTTGCCTTGAGCCCTGCCTTGAGCCCTTGCAGTATCAGTTCCAAGAAATGCTATGAATCATAAGATTCCACTTTTTTTGGGGGAATACATTCATATTGAAGTGTCCATGCCATATGAAAAGACAAAAAGAAAATCTATTTTTGAATACAACGCGTTTAACAATATATGGGTTGATCTAAAAAGAGTGCAGATTGCAATGGTTCACGTATATAGACTCACATTAGAGGAAAGTCATGGTGTTTTGAAGTTTTCTTTGAAGTTAAATGAAGCATAGATTAAAAAAGAACAAAATATGGAAAGAGTCAACATTTGCATCATGAACAAGGTATTGGACTACAATAATGGTGGGGGTCAAGCACTAGTGCATAAGTTCTAGTTTGCGATGGAGATTTGGTGGGTTGGTACAGCTCAGGTACCAATTGAGAATCATCAAACATTGAAATGGTTGTTCACTCATATAGGTTTATTAAGTCTCAAAGTGAAGGAGAAATGTTGGTGGTTGATGGGATTGGTAATTTGAATGTGGAATGGCACATGAGCATTGACTTAAAAACTATCATAAAGACTGGAAAAACTTGCGCCCTTCAAGAAGTGCCCCAACTAGAGACTCTTTAGATTTAAGTAAATTTTAAAATAAAGAAGACATATGGGATCCCATTCTTTCAATTACTCTTAGAAATATTCATATATGTACTTTGCGTATAGAGATTAGAATAGTTGACAAACTTCTCAGGTTGCATCTTGACTATGCATACTCAATTAAGACATTGTCTTTATCGGATGAGTGTATTGACAAATGTGAGGCATTACAATCCAAAATGGGTTTTCATGAATGTCAAGTTTACTTAAGAAAATATCCAACACTTTCAGGGAAACCAAGAGATGTCTTGGCTAATGTCTCAATGGGAGGCTCAAAAGCCAGATGCTTTTTAGGAAACCATACATGAAAATAGGTGGGGAGAATTGGAGAGAGCTGTGTGGGATAATGACAAACATTGCAAGCACACCATAGCTTGCATTTCTAAGGATTGAGGTTTGGAGACACCTTGATGTGTTTCTAAAGCTCCTCAAGCAACAAAAGACAACCTGCACATGTTTAGAAGAATTCAAATGTTTGATTACAAATCTTGTTCAAGCAAGAAAGGAGGCATGGGGAGAGAAGGATATCACATTTTATTTGGTAAGAGAGAATATTTAATCCAAGTTTTCTTTGATAAATTTTCCAAAATTATAACATGATTGTTACTCTCTTGTATTTGTAGCATATCCTTCATATCCATGGGCCTTACTTTGTGGAGAAGCAAGGTCTTCTAGCAGCTTATAGCGGCCAAGGCATGGAAAAATCTCACTATCAAGCATATATAAGTTTTTTTTGAAGCACAAGATATGGAGGAGGAATTACAAAAAGAAATGCTCTTAAGGAGTTATTTAATTGGTTTTTTCAACAAAGCTTCAAAGAATGAATACTAAAGATGACAATGAAACTTGAGAATTCATAGTATTTTTCAAGATAGAAAAGTACAAAGCTAGCTCTCAAGAGCCTTTACATCTTTCTCCTCCTCAAGGATCTTTCCTCTATAACATAGAAATTTTGTGGCCAACTATTTATTTTATATCAGTTCAATTTGCTTGCAAAAGGATAAGATGAGAGGGCCAAAAAAGCATCCTGCTCTACAAGTAAAGAAACCAAGATCATAACCAAAAATCATAATTGTTGTTGTCTTCTCTAAAAACTTCACCTTTTGCGCATTATACTGTAACCCAAAGAAGCCAAGTAGCCTTGTTAAGTGCCTTAATACATAGTATAGGCCATGTTGCTTCCTCTAAGAAGATGTTATGGAATACCAAGAAAACATTTAGATTAATCCTTGCCAAGTAATGGCCAAGTATAATATCTTTGAATGTGTAATGAATGAAGCTGAGAGGAGAAAGGAGAAGAGTTGAAGAGAGAGAAGGAGAGCAAGAAAAAGAGAAAACAAGGTTAGAAGAGGAGAGAGAGAGAGAGAAAAGAGGAGAGAAGGAAGGAGGAAGCCATGGAAGCTGGAGATAAAGGTAAAGAGTATGTTCTTGATTATAACTGGTTGCCCTAATCTGGGACCCTTACACCTGTCAGTGTGATTGAGTGTTTAACCCCTAGTTTGTATGTATCTCGCTTATTACAATCCATCCCCACACCTTGAAGGTTTTTTCCCTAAAAAACAAAGATAACTGGAAGGGAGTGATGGGTGGGATAAGGGAGGATTGTAGAGTACTACCTTGAGCGCTTTTTACAATAAATAATGGGTGGGTAAAGACTAGGGAGAGCATGCTGTCAAGGACCAATCTGCTGAGGTAAAGGGTCTTAAATTTTGATAGGATGCTCTAAATGGGGTGGGCTACATGTCAAAATAGAGCTTATGACAAGTAAATTCAGCCTATGTAGGAAGCACATGCATGCTATTTAGATAACTACAAAAATGTTCTAAAATAGTGTGCAGCCTGTAGGTAGGGGGTGGTCAAATAGGGCATAACCAGTTAGTTTTCAGTCTGTTGGGCCTCTTGGAGGTGGAGATAATGGTTTTTGGGTTCTAAGAGGCTTCTTCCAGGGGTAGGCCTTGCCATTTGATGAGGTATTCTTTAGTGGATTGAGATCTTAAGTGCTTATCTCGCTGTCCAATGATTGCCTCAAGGATATACTGAGTGATGCCTTCTTCATCTATGTGGGGAAGCTCTTCCACATAGTCCATTGAGGGGACCATGAAGGGTTTCAGCTAGTTGACATGAAACATATTGTGGATTTTGGTGGTAGGGGGAAGTTCTAAGAGGTAGTCCAAGTCACCAACTCTCATTAGAATCCGGTATGGGCCATAGAAGCGGTGGGCTAGCTTGTTACTGCTACCCTCTTTGAGAGTGGAGTAGTGGGACTTAGGCACTTTCAAAAGGACCAATTTCCCTTCCTCGAATTCCAAATTCCTTCTTTTCTCATTAGCATAGAGTTTCATGCGTGTTTGGGCCTTTTGAAGGTTCACTTTACATTGCTGAAGTAAGGCTTGCATGTGATCCAACTCAGCTTGACTCTAAGGGTTTATCTTATCATTAAATATGGCTATGGGAAGGAGGACCTTATACCTGTATAAGGCCTCAAAAGGGGAAACTCCAATGCTAGAGTGTGTGGAGTTATTATATGCAAACTCAGCCAAGTGGATCCATGTATCCCAACTATGTTGTACATCATGGAAAAAGTGCATCAAATATGTCTCAGGCCATTTGTTCACTCTTTCATTTTGGCCATCAGTATGAGGGTGGTATGCAGTGGATGGAGCAAGCTTG
Source organism: Lygodium microphyllum (assembly GCF_053477565.2). Lineage (NCBI taxonomy): Eukaryota > Viridiplantae > Streptophyta > Polypodiopsida > Schizaeales > Lygodiaceae > Lygodium > Lygodium microphyllum. The sequence continues at coordinate 62,374,946 of NC_141140.1, forward strand.
GTCCCCATGGATGTGAAAACTGTCTGCTAGAAGTCACTCATAAACTTTGTATCCCGATCATATGCTATGACTTGTGGTAAGCCATACAACTTGAAGACATTTTTCCTAAACTAAGTGGCTATCTGAGAGGCAGTGTATTGGGTCTTAGTGGGGATAAAGTGGGCATATTTGGTGAGGCAATCAACTACCACATAGATATTCTTCCACCCTTTCTTGGTCGCAGGAAGGCCAGTGATGAAGTCCATTGTGATATGAGTCCATTTCCCTTCAGGGATAGGGAGGGGGTGCAAGAGGCTAGTGGGACTGAGTGTACTGTCCTTATTCTATTGTCATGGAACACATTTGGTCACAAATTCCTTGACATCCCTCCATAAGCCTTTCCAATGAAAGCTCTTGGCAATCCTTGTAACGTACCCGCCTTTATTACATGACAAGTAATATTTTAGTAGTCTCATAGAGTTTACCTTCCATCCACCTCCATCCTACTCTAACCAAAATGATCAGATGCTCTGTAACCCTAGGTCTACCCCATAGGGAAAGCATCCTACCATTACACATGAAGGATCGACCTGAAGGTGTCACCTATCAACAACTAGCTCACATCTGAAGAGGTATCCTTTGAGAGGCTTCTTGTTTGGAAGGAGCGACTGCCATTAGCCTTGGTTCATGGAGTACAACACTTTTTTCCAGTAGCAAACTAAGGATTTATGGAATCCCTCGCAGTGCTCTAGCACAACCGTCGTACCTTTCCCCTAAGATAATTCACAATTCAAGTTCTGAGACCAAACCCTAGGTAAGTAAGTGAATTGGCCCTTCCTAGAGTTTCTTCCTAGCGTTTACTTTTGGAAAAACCTCTCGACTAACCGAGACCACCCAGCCATAGGATTGGATTCGTCAGGAATCCATCCACTCACTTCCCTCTATGGAAGTTCTTAGTTATCTAATTACCTATCACGTTACGTGAAATATATAAAAATAGCTTTATTTATTTTAAAAAATCATTTTATGCATAGTTGTTTGTTTGCATAATTTACTCACGAAAATACAATGAAAATAAAATAAATTCATTGATTATGTTCCATAATGTGTGTTCTCTTGCCCATACACGAGAAAAATTACAATTTCACGTGTTGCCTCATCCGATGCATCTGCACATCACCAAGATCAAATCCACCTATAGCTAGCGCATTTAGGTGTCCCTAGTAGAACTTGGGCCATACAGGGGACCAAGTAGTTCCTAGGTGCATAAAGGATTTACTAGCTAGAGCCTCCCTAGCATCTTAACCACCTCCTACTTAATACAATCTTTGTTGGGAGACCTCTCACCATCGGAGCTCTCATGGTGGTAAAACCATCCCCTCTTGGTTTGGGGATTCAGCATCCATCCTTCGAGGAGGTATAAGGCTCCTCAATTTATATCTGTTGCAATATTTAATTCAATCACGATCTAATCTAGAAAATCACAAACAAGTTTGATGTCTTCAAGTAGTTATGACTTCAATAAATCATGCAACTTTCAAGTGATGATTAATCTAGTAGCAATCGATGCTTGAATTTCACATAATGAACTCTTCCAGACACAATATTAGTGAGTTTGGGAATCTCCCAATTCCCATTTTTTGAATACTAAAAAGGTGGCATTCGGATAGCATGCCCATAAGTTTCTCAAAACCATATGATGTGACTTATCATTGGAAAGTGCTTGAAAAATGGAATCTATTGAGCTATAGAGTGCTCAATTTGGAGTTATAGTGTTCAAGTTATGACAAATCCAAAGATTTGACCACGTGTCCCAAACTTATGGGAAATTCCCATATTCCCTAATATGGTGTTTTCACTTGAATTTAACTAAGGGTATCTAGATTTTGGGGTCTCTAACTTCCCAGTTTAAGGTTTATTATTGTAACCAAGTTTCTTGGCCTTAAGTCAATTTCTTTAACTTAGAGATATTTCCACTCTTTAAATCTTCTATCAAAGCTTCTAGGTTAAACTATATCCTTGACTAGTTTCTTCAGGGTTCATCCTTAATAAATCAGTCTTGAAAAATTCCTCATGATTTCTCTTGAGTTCTAGAATTTCGTAGTTTTCCTAACAGTTTCTAGCCTATAAGATGTTCTAATAAATTACCAAGTGAATGCTCTAAGATCATAGTATTTCTTAAGAGAGTTATCTTATTTCTATTGAATTTGAATAGATTTTTTTCTGAAAAACTTGTGGTATCGCGATTGGTAGAGGGTTGTTATCCGCGCCCATGACTTCATTAGTGACTCCCATGCTCGCAACTCCAATTGTTGCTTCCTCATTAGTAGGATCATTCACGATTTTTTCTTTTGATTCTTTTTCTTTAGGGCCATGATGAAAATATGATTCGTAGAAGAAGAAGAACATGATAGTGATACCAGCTAGCAAAGGTGTAAGACCCTCGATGATGATGATGGTTATTGTGAGATTCAATGGTGTAGACCTCGTGGATGGTTCTTCTTGCCTCCAATACTTCTCTCTCTCTAGTAGACAGAATAGGGACGAGAGTAAATGTATGACTTCTAACCATATTGATAGAATAGGATAAAGTTATTCAGTGTCTTCTCTTCCGGATTAGAGTAGAAGAGGATGAGAGACCTTCTGCGTATCCCCTTCCTTGGGTTGAATGAAATGGTGTCTCTTCATCTCATGGAATAGAGTCTCCTCCTACTTGATTAGCATCTTGTCCTTGCCAAGATTGCTCTTGTTCCCCCTTCGTGGTCATCCCCAAGCCCTCAATTTATAGTTTCGCAGGGGGGTAAAAGAGAGGATGCTTGCTTTTTAGCTTTTTTTGTGACATCATCGATGACAAAGAGAGAATACTTTCTTTTAGTGTTTTTGATGATATCATTGATGACATCAAAGACGTTAATGATGCGGGATCTAGAGCATGACAAAGGCGGTAGCTATGGAGGATGGAAGATAAAGACACAACTCATGTTGACATGACAATGTAGACAACTTTTACACAAGTGAATTAGGTTTCAAGATTGAGACTTGAACTCATAAACACAATCTTGTGTATGTGGACAATGACACTGACACTTTACTGAAAAGAAAAGAGTACTATCATTACATTAAGAAAAGGAAGCAAGTACGATGCTTTATAGGAAAGTAGTAAACTGCAATAGGCTCCACTATGCATATGGGATAGGTAAGCCTGCATGTCCTTAGCCCTGAAGCTCCATACAAAGAGGTTGTTAGTAGGTGTGATTGTTTGAATCTCAACACCCCTCCTCACTCACAACCAGAAAGGCACAAAGTGTGTAGAGGCTTTAATGACAACCACTTGCAGCTCCATACAAAGAGGCTATTAGTAGGTGTGATTGTTTGAATCTCAACATCCCTCCTCAATCACAACCAGAAAGGCACAAAGTGTGTAGAGGCTGTAATGAGAACCACCTGCAAAGTGTAGGCACACCACAAATATGGTAGACACCAGAGGCTGTTGTAGAAAAAAGCTAAGTGTGGGCACCAAAAACTAGTGGACATCTAGAGGCTGTAACATGGGCCTCACAAAGTGTACAGGGACTGTAATGCCAAGTTACATGGGGAGTTTACAAAGCTTATGTTTGAGACATTAGGGCTAGGAAATACAAGGCTAAAAAATTCTGTCTGAATAGAAGGACTGATGAGGTTTGTCCTTCTCCTAGTGGTCTTCTTCTTCCTTTGCTCCATTTTCTTCTTCTTCTTTGACTGCAACTAGATAAGCCTTTTGGGACCTCTTTCTTGCATGGTAGAACTTCTCGGTGTATCCGGTCCTTTTGCAAGAGTCACAAAAGAGCTGATCCTTCTTGCCTTTGTACCTGTTGCCAACATATAATGCATACTCATCTCTAGAGGTACTTGGTTCTTCCTTAGTTTTTAGCTTCTTTTTCTCTTCTAACAGTGATGCCTGGATATCAACAAGTTCAGGATTTGGCATGTTGATTAAGGTTGTTGATACATTATTATATTCAGGAGGCAAACTCTTAAGTAGATCACCAATGCAAACATCTTCTTCCATTTTAATGTTGATTCCTACAAGTTGGGTTAGAAATCCTTCCATGTAATTTATATGTGTGGCAAGTGATGTGCTGGACTTCATTTCAAGCCTGAAAAACTCAATCAAGAGACCATACTTTCATGATTTAGACTGTGCACCGAACAAGGTGTCAAGTCTCTTCCATGTATCTTGTGAGGTCTCACAATTATCCACATGATGGATATAGCTGTCGTCTAGCTCAATTTTGATAATGGCCTGGGCTTTGTCATCATTGTTTTGCCAAGTAGCTACAAGGTCCGCATCTCGAGGTTTCTTCTCTTTGCCATTTGTGATGGCCCAGATACCCTTCTTCATCAAGATGAGCTTGATGCGGATTTGCCAGGTGTGAAACCCAACTCCCTTGAATTGAGCTGTCGGTGAGTCTTTTCCCATGTTGGAGAGCTAGAGCAACAGCAAATCAGTTCCAAGATTCTCAGATTTTACAAGTGAAAGAGCAGATTACAATGTGTCAAGAGACACAAGTAATGGTAGTGTGAAAAACACACTATGTCTGCTCAAATCTTCCTGTTTGGGTCTTTGATCATTTGTTGATCTTTCCAGGTTCTTCCCCTCCTTGATTTGATTCTGGGACAATAGATCTGAGTAACAAATGCTTCAGTTGATTGAGAAGAAGCAAGAGCTTGAAGGAAGAAGCTTGAACTAAAGTGGCTATGGTGGCTTCGTCTTTAATTCTTCCAAATGTTCAAGATCTCTCCTCCTTGATGATTTGATGGGGAGGTTGATCAAATCAGAGTGGCAAGAGCTTTGTTGAGTCCTGAGGAGAGAGAAACTGATGGATTTTTGAGCTTGAAGCTCAAAGCTATGGCTGCCTGAGTTTAGGGTTCCTGGACCCCACTGGTTTTTCTACTGTAGCAGCTCATAGGAGTAAAATTTTTAAGAGCCCTCTTAGTTGGAGTTGGCCCACTATATGGTTTACTAAAGCCCCATAAAATCCCCTTCAATGGCTGCCCCTATGCCGAGCTACAGCAGGTCGTTTAGGCAGCTGCAAAAAACTGCACCAGTTTGGGGAGATCAGCAATGGAAAGCCGTATGACGCACAATTGTGACGTTTTTCGTGCTAGGTACTTGCGCCTAGGAATGTAGAGGATATTCTCGGAAGAAAGTGCGAGGAGATAAGGACTATAGAGGAAGATATGGAGGCTCCAAGTATTACAAGTCCAATTTGGCTATGGCAGACACATGGTAGAGATTGAGAAAATTGTCAATGCTGAGCTCCAGGGTGTGCAATGCTTAGGTGTGAGATGCCAAGGAGGAGCTGTGGAAGTTGAGGAACATTTTCCCAAAAGGAATTGTAGTGAGATATGAGTTGTGGAGAGAGATCCAAGAGCTTGAAACAGGCAGGGTGCAGGTTGGCTATGGCTACCAAGGAAGGTCAAGTAGAGATGAAGGTGAGAAATGGAACCATGAGCTGGTCTTGAGTTGACCTGAGGTTAAGATGAGCTGAGAGAGAGTAGAGGAGAGCTAAGCCATGCTCATCTGAGCTCTGATACTATGTTAATGATGCGGGATCTAGAGCATGACAAAGGCGGTAGCTATGGAGGATGGAAGATAAAGACACAACTCATGTTGACATGACAATGTAGATAACTTTTACACAAGTGAATTAGGTTTCAAGATTGAGACTTGAACTCATAAACACAATCTTGTGTATGTGGACAATGACACTGACACTTTCCTAAAAATAAAAGAGTACTATCATTGTATTAAGAAAAGGAAGCAAGTACAATGCTTTATAGGAAAGTAGTAAACTGCAATAGGCTCCACTGTGCATATGGGATAGGTGAGCCTGCATATCCTTAGCCTTAAAGCTCCATACAAAGAGGTTGTTAGTAGGTGTGATTGTCTGAATCTCAACAAAAGAGAGAGCTCCATTTTTGTAGTGCGAAGATAAAAATTTACGAATATATAGGTGAGCACCATGTGGCATGTCGTCGGGCGGCTGTCACTCCAAGGCTTATGACTAAGGCCACAACTAAGGCGGCAACCGAGGCTAGCATAGACCTTGGCATACTTAGCAACATGCTACAAAGGCTTTGTTGGCACCATTGGCTACACACAAGAAGCTCCCACTAGCTTGTAGGAAAAAATTCCTAGGAGGTCACCCATCTTGGTAGTGTCATCACCCAAGCGCACTTAACTGTCAAGTGACTATCCACTAGGCTAGTTCTTTTTATTGTTCTATACTACAAACATAGTTTTAATAAGCTAGTCTTGGGAGGTCTCCCAAGACTTTCTTCCATGAACTAGAATATAATATCTCATTCATAATAATAATTATCTTCTTTATGAGAGTCAGTTTCATAATTAGAGCTAGTTTTTTTTTTTAAATATACAATATAAATCAATTTTCTTTGAAATATATACGCACACTAAGTAATGGGGACATTACAATCCTTTCATATGTTTTGAAAACACCCAAGTGACTAGTAGTGGGGCAAGAATGCATCTCTTCCATGATCTTCTGCATGAAGGGGGAAGTGTGTGGGATGACAATCTTGCCATGGGACCAAATAATGCCATGCTTGAGCTGATATTGGCAGTTTTCAGCCATGACCCCATGCTATAATTTCTAAAATATGTGGCTGAAGTGATCATCTAAGAAGTAAGCCTCATGAAGCTCTTTGTCAAGAATTGCGTGATGGGGGGATTTGCTTGAGTTGCTACGCCAAACACAAACTGTATGCACAAGAGGATGCTCACTCAAGAACACAAGAAGAGAGATGGAGGCCAAAACGTTTTCTTGCTGATTTTTCTTCTTCTTCCACACCCTATACAATGTACACAAAGTATAGATAAGATACAACATAAAAGAAAGTGGCCTTCTAAGTCAAACAGTGCATAACCAACTACACTAATTGACTAGCGCTATATCCTTGCTAGATTTAGGTAGGTGTAAGAAACTAAATATAATAAGTGATAAGTCAGTGGCCATGTGAGTATCATAATGACCACCAATGTGATAAATGTAGATGTGTAGACTCATCTAGCCAGGCGGTCCATCATCAATGTCCGCACGTATTGAGCTTGTCATCTTAACACTCTTCAACCCAATCATTGTGCAATTCTGAATTAGAGGATATTCTGCATGCCCACATTTAAGAGAGTGAATCGGTCACAATGTTATCCTTGTCCCAAGTGTGCAAAATGTCAAAGTCATAGTTTTGTAAGGTTTCCACCCACGCCTTTGCTTAGGAGTCAAAGTGAACTGAGTTAAGAAGTACTAGAGGACTTGGTAGTCTCTTTTTACTTGGAAGTGATTGCCATACAAATAATGGTGCCATTTCTTGATGGCATGGAGGATGGCCAACATCTTCTGGTCATATACATGCATTTGCATCTCTTTCTCATCAAGCTTGCGACTCTCAAATGCAATCACACCATGCTCTTGCAACAATACTACACAAATACCCTTGCCACTGGCATCGTAATGAATGGTAAACAACTTAGAGAAGTGAAGGCAGACAAGGATGGGAACGAAAGTAAGCATGTCCTTTAACTGTTTGAAGCTATGATTAGTAGTGGCATCCCAAAAGAATGATTCCTTTTTTAAGTGATCAGTCTAAAGGTGCTACAATGGTGGCATAGTGCTTAATGAAGCATCTATAGAATGAAGAGAGACCAAGGAAGCTAGGAAAAGAAGTTATGGTGGAAGGAGTGGGCCAGTAGTCCTTAACACATTGCACCTTCTTTGGGTTAGCATGTATGCCATTTTTGCTCACAATGTTTCTCAAGTATTCCACAGATGTCTGCATAAAGGTGCATTTGCTCTCCTGAGCAAAGAGTCGATGCTCTCTCAATATGTCAAACACCCTTCTGACATGTGTCAAGTGCTCCTTGGATGACTCGCTATAAACAAGGATGTCATCAAAGAAAACAAGCACAAAATTGAAGAGAAAGGGTTGTAGGATTTTGTTCATGAGGCTTTGAAATGTGGCGGCAAGGGCATTAGTCAACCCAAAAGGCATCACTAGAAAATGATAAAGTCCACGATCAATCTTGAAGGCAATTTTGACCTCATCTCCATCCCTCATACGAATCTGATGGTAGCCAAAGCACAAGTCAATCTTAGTGAAATAGCATGCCCCTTTCAACTTATCCAACAAATCCTCAATCCGTGGGATGGGGTAGCGGTTCTTCACCGTGATTTTGTTCAAGTATTTGTAGTCAATGCACATGCAAAAGGAGCCATCTTTCTTCTTGATTAATAGGACAGTCCACTTGCCTCTTAGGAGGAAGGGCAGTAGGCATCTAAAATAGGTCACGTACTCCTCAAGTAAGGCCTCCAAGGCTAAATCATTAGGTACTACAGAGGGCTAACCAGAATTGTCTTTATTCAATTGCAAAACAAAGATTTGTGAGGATTTCTTAAATTCCCATTTGAGTTGCTTTGTTGTAATGAGCTAAAAATCAGCATGATCTGGAACTCCCTCTAGGCGGATGGGCTGTCCATGCATCATAAACTCTATATAGAGCTGAGAAAAGTCCATAGAAATTTTTTCCAATTGTTTCAGTCAAATCACAACCCAAGATAACATCAATGGGGCCCATATCTAGGGGTATTAGACCACCCAATTCCACATAATTTTCAACCAAGAATAAGGGGACTGTGGGACATACATGTGTGCTAATTTCTCATTCTCCATTTGCTACTTGGATCTTCCAGGGGTGGTGTAATTCATAGAGGTGCATTTAACTCATCAATGACTGATTTATTGACAAAATGTTGAGTGCTACCACTATCCACAAGGATGAAGACATGCTTTCCATAGATACTTCCTTAAATGCGTAGGGTGTCGAGGCTTTGGGAGCCCCCGTCCAAGAATCCAAGGAGATAGAGCAAGGAAGTGGTACGTGGGTGGGATGTCAGATCAAAAATCCATGATGGATCACTGCTTGGGTCAAAAGGAAACCCATCTTCTAGGGCATAGAACTGCTTGTTATCAACATCCTCCGCAAGCTTAGCCTTGTCAGTGGTGGGTAGGTCATACTCATCATTATGCCAATCTTCCATGACATACATACTATGAACCTTGACCTTAGATGTCTTGTACGACCACTTGGAGGCATGATCAGTAGTGTACTTATCCCCACATTTAAAGCATAGGCCCTTTTCCTTTTGTTCCTTCACAACATCTAGAGAAATGAAGCGTTGGATACTAGATCCATGGGAAGGTGATGGAGTGGACTATTTATTTTCAGCATACTTATTATTAGCATTACAGCCAAATACTATCCCAAAAGTGCCCATTTTTCTTTCAGCATGGAAGGCAAGGTAAGTGCGTACTTTGGGGATATTATTGTAATATCCTTGCCCACCCCCTTTGCACATAGAAACCCCCTCCTAAAAAAATTAAATTATTTTGAATTTTTTTAATCCTCCCCCTTGTCGTCGCAGAACAGGTGGCAAGGGCAGCAAGAAGGAGATGATGACAATGAAGAAGAAGTTGTAGATGATGAACGAGGGGGAGGAGGAGATGACACTAATGAGGAAGGAGACAATGATGATGATGATGTTGAGAGGGGAGGTCGCGTGGACCACCACTCCTCCCTAGGGCATAACGACCAGCCCCACGGCCACCTGGAAGGGCTAAGAAGCCCTGGTGCCATGCAGATATGGCAATAAGTGGTGGACACCACCACCACCACCACTCTACTTGCTCCACTTGCCCTCCCTGCTATAAAACCCCCCCTCCCCCCATTGCAAGTAAGGGAAAAAAAGAGAAGGCCTTGATATATCACATTGTGGGAGGAGAGAGAGAGAGAGAGAGAACCTTCTAGAAGGTTTCTCCATTTCCCCTCCTTAGAGGGTGACCACACGCAAGTACCATTTTCCTCTTCTCTATGAGCTTATCCCCCCCATCAAAGGAATGGAGGCCTTGGCACGCTGATGCGAGAGAGAGAGAGAGAGAGAGAGAGAGAGAGAGAGAGAGAGAGAGAGAGAGAGAGAGAGAGAGAGAGAGAGAGATCCCTTGTCCCCCATGAGGGCTTGCCCTATCTAAGCAAAAGCAAACCACGTACTGCCATGGCCCAAAGAAGACGTAGCTCTAGCATTGCAAGAGTTGCAGCAAACTCAAATGTAGGTGTGACAAGAGCTGATGGAAGTACGAGCAACACCCCACATCTAGCCACTCAGGTCCAAGTTCTTCACTCTCTCTAATAAAGTATTAAGCATCTATAAGTCTTTACTTGGGAAAATATTGTTTAAGGTACACACGGTTGCATTGAGGGTTATGCACATAGAATGTACATGCATGGGAAATATTATATGAAACATACATCGATGGTACATGAAATGATCTTGCATTAAAAGTCTTGCATCCATCCTATGAAGGTTTCGCATTAAATAATGGTTGAAGAGTTTGCCTTGTGCTACCAAACCATGAATTGAATACAACTTGCACAATAATTCAGGAATTATTTTACATTCAAAGTTAGTTTTGCATCATATAAGAGCTTATAATTGTTACAAATTTTTCTTGCATTCTTTGCCTTAGGAGAAAGGAAGATAAAGTCAAGTCAAAATTCTACATAGTATTGTGCTAGGGAAAGGCTAAAAGATAGATGTCACTTAGAGAGCGAGGCATAAATGCTCTTGCTAGATTCTCACATTGAAATGATAGGACTTACATCTTGTACAGTTGTAGGAGACCTCATCACATGCCTTAGCCAAAGTGTTAAGTAAAATTTTGCATGGTATCGCTCTTAGATGCCAAGGGAGAGAGAGAATATGCGATGGAAATGTTATCGTGTCTATCCTTGCAATGTTTGGAAAAGAATGCCATTGTTTTTTTGGTTGGTCAAACAACATCCTAAGTGCTTTTACATTCAATTGATTGTTGGATTTTCATTTGGATTATTATTCCAAGTGCTTGTGATTGATGGTAAATTCATGGCAAGGGTCTATGATGACAAATTGGCATGGGGATAAAGGAATGTTTTCTTGGAAGATGATATTAGGGTTGATTGCCTTGACTCTTCTTGATTCTTAAATAAATTAATTAAGAAAAGGTTCTTTTCATGGGTGGCTCACCTCCATGATTGCATCATGGATCAACTCGAAAAGAGCACCGCTCAATTCAAGGGCCGAAGGTCGAGTGTTGAGAAGGCTAACCACGCGATTAATGTTCCACTCCTAGGCAGCTTGTGGGTCAGGTGGAGCTCTAGACACCCCTTGCCAAGTTCGGAACGTAGTAGAGGACCTCCGTGGCCCCAACGTCTGTGGTGTTGGAAGATCCTATTCTAGATAAAGGATGGAAATTGTGGTGCCATGTGATTTGGACCAATTACTTCTGCAAGACAGAAGGGACATATAGTTTCTCCTGTATGGGTAGGAGACAAAGATTAACTTAAAGATAAGTTAAGGAACTTGTTTGAACTTGTTTGTCAAATGATTTCTGGCTCTGTATTTGTGTTTGTGTTGTAAATTACGCGAATGAACCCTTTTTCCTAAAAGGCTTAATTAAGGAAGCTCGTTTTAAATGTCACACGTAAATGTGGTCGGACCCAAGTAGATAACTAAAGAACACCTATTGAGGAAAGCGGGAGGGTGAAACCCCTGACAGGTCAGGGTGGTCACAAAGAACTAGAAGGCTTTTCACAAGGTTTTACCGACCCTTAGAAAATTGTTAGGTTAGAACCCTAATTCATGTTGTTTTAGGGGACCAGAATGGGACTATGCCCTACGGGTAGAGAGGTTGAGCGGCGCATGCCTCTTGCAGTTTTCCATTCTCTTTGAACCAAGTGCAGTATGGATCTACTTTGACTGGGTATCTTTACGTAAAGTAGGATGTCCAAGACCCAACGCTAGAATGCTCTTAAGTTTCCTTGACCACTAGGAACCCAGATTTTAGGTCGATCCTAGTGGGTTTGGCTGTGAATGTTCCATTGTGAGGTGGACTCAAGAAACCCTAGGTGACAAACCCCATAACATTCCATGGGAGTGCAGAGCAGCGACGCCTAGATTTGTCTCTCCATGGACTGCTAAAAATGTGCCTGGACATCCGATAGGTGGGTACATTACAATTATTAGGCGTAGAAGTGCCTAGGGATGTGGGGCTTCCACAACCTTGCTAAAAATGTTCATTCTTACGATACTATCTTGCATATCTCTCAACTAGTTTAGTTGCATCAAACAGTGTGGTAGGTTTTTGGGCCATGACATCTACCGATAGGCTTGATGGTTCTAACCCATAGATATACTTGTGCAATTCAGCATCATTGCTAATTCTCTCCACATACATGGTCAAGTTAATGAACTGATTTGTGTACTCACATATAGTGAGGTTACGTTGGTCAAGAGTGTACCATCGTCTTGTCAGCTGCTCTTTTTCCACAGGAGACACAAAGACTTGGACCATATGGATTTTAAAATCTTCCCAGTCAATGAGCTGATGATTCTCTTGATTGATATAGCACCACCATGTGTGGGAAAATCCTTCCAAGTGGAGAGAAGCAAAAATTATTTTTTGATCATCAGTGCGGGGTTAGATATTGAAGTAGGACTCCAACTTGGACGTCCATTCCTCCAAGTTATATGGTGAGGGAGATTTCCCATTATACTTCGTTAGGATGATCCTGTCATGTAGATCATGAGGGCCATGTTGCCCATGAGACCCTTGCTGCCCATACATCCCATGGTGGCCATACATACCAAGATGTTTATACATCCCATGTAGTGCATTTATCCCATGCTATCCATTATAGCCAGGCTGCCCATGATTGTCATGTTGGTCATTGGTACCATATTGTCTATGATGGGGTTGATTCATATCTCATTCATATAGGGTGCATGGGGGACTCCTAGGGAGAGTGGGGAAATTTTGACCAAGGGTGGGAGAGGGCCTCAATGGGGTGTTGGATACATGGTTGACGGTGGAGTTCAATAGTGGCTCATCATGCACATGAGAGGGCTCACCAATCTTGTAGGTAGAAGGGGGAATTCCCCTAGCACCAAGTATACCATGTGGGCCATGCAATGGCTCCTAATGTAGAGGACATCTAGATTCATGCCTAGAGTCATTGACCTTCTCTTGGAATGAAGTGGTAGCTAATTGAGAAAGAAGAGTAGTGAGCTACTCCAAGGTTTGTTGAGTCCTCAAGTTTGAGATGGCCATATGCTCGATCACTTCATCAAATTTGGACATCATTTGGTAGTGGTTGGTGACCATGTCATTATGCCGTTCCATGTGACAAATCTCATGCTGACATAGGGTGTGATTGAGTAGGGTATATGGGTCCGTGTCGGGCATTTCCTTCGTCATATCACCATGGTAATCTTGGGCTATGTCTCTAATCTCCCTTTGGAGTTCTTCATGGGCCTTGCTTTGGCCTTTCTCGCCAACCATCTGGATGCAGTCCACATGACCTACTCTTAGTAAATGGGGCATAAAGTTTTGTAGGAAACTCCAATTGATGAGATTTTTGATTCAGGTGGACAAAGTCCTCTTTGAGATGAGCTATTATCCTTTGTGACAGAAAATGATCAAAATTTTCTGCAATGGAATTACTGTGCCTGTTTTGGAGTTGTATCCATAGTGACCCTAGTGCACAAAAATGGGCATAACTTCCAAATAATAGCCCTGATTGGGGAGATTTTTGATTCAAACCTAAGAGGACAAAACCCTCTTCAATGAAAACCATAGGGTTCACTCCCAAATTTAAAATAGAACTTTTTGTAATAGGATTCTCGTGATTGTCCTGCAAGACTGTGACCAAAAACACTGCTTGTCTCTTATTATTGCAAAAGCCTTATATGGATGGAGCATATCTTGAGAGGTCTGATCAACAACATGAATAGCATCCTAAGCATATCAAGCATTATCCCAAGCATCATTGCATACCCATCTACTCTTCCATCAATGCATAAGTAAATTTATAGCCATACATCTCTTCTAAGTGCATGCACTTCAAGTGTCATATATGGGTGCCATTAACATTGATGAGGTGTCTAAAGGGGATCATTGCATGAGGGGAGGTGGTGATCATGGGGAAGCATCCACACCTACATACAAGTATCGAGCTCTGAATCACTGGGAGGTGGGCAAAGTTTTCCTCGAGTTGGGTTATGCACCCTTTCAGGGTCTTAAGTGGTAAGGGAGGGCCACCTCTCTTTTGTCTTACCACTTCATGTGGCATCGACCTTTTTCCTCAACTGGAGTATACATGGTAGACATTTTTATTAAGCAATTATCATGAGATGCATTGGAAAGGAGATATTGGGCCTTTTCATGAGATTCAATGAATGAACAAGGGTAGGATTAGGCCCTCCTCAATCACAACTAGAAAGTACAAAGTGTGTAGAGTCTTTAGTGAAAGCAACGCATGCAAAGTGTGGGCACACCATAAACATGGCAAAACACTAGAGGCTATCATAGAAAAAGGCTAAGTGTGGGTACCACAAAACATGATGGACATCTAGAGGCTATAGCAGGGGCCTTATCGAGGTTGTAGAACAAGGCTACATGAGGAGTTTACAAGCTTATGATAAAGACATTTGAGCTAGACATTACAAGGCTAAAAAAGTCAGTAAAAAATTGGATCACGAGTCTCAATTTGACAAGTACGGCTCGCAGTGATGGTACGATCAGCCACACGCACTTTTTAACAACAATGGTGAATTTTGAGCAATGTTGTGTCAAAGTCAGGTTGATGTTGACAATTGTGGTGACAAGATGATGCGCCTTGACCTGGGCAATAAATTCTTAGAAGAAAGCATGTTGAGATGAGGCTTGTAGGAGGAGATCAAGAAGCTCCAAGTGAGCTAGATATAACCTGGTTATGGAGTCACACAGGACAAAAGCTAAGAAAAAAGAAAATGTTGATCTTGAATTAGGGCAATTTCAGTGTTCTATGTGATACAAAGAAGCCTTAGAGTCAAGAAATAAATCTCCATAAAAGATCTTGGAGAGATATGCCCTCTAGAGAAAGTTATGGAAGCTCAAAGGCAGGGATGTGTAGGCTGGCTATGGTTGCCACAAGCTTTGACTGAGGATGAAGTTGAAAAATGAAGTCATACACTAATCCTCAATTGTCCAGGGATGAAGAGGAGCTAAATTAGTAGAGAGGAGACATGAGACGTGCTAAGCCATGCTCAGCCAAGCTCTGATACCATGTCAGAGATGCGGATCTAGAGCATGGCTATGGCAACTTGTAGGCATAGACTGAACTCATGATGACATTGACCAAGGACTGAAGACCAATTGTTACCCAAGTGAATTAGGTTCCATGATGGTAGCTTGGACTCATAAACACAATCTTGCGTAGGAGTGATAAGGACATGCAGGCTAACCTATCCCATATGCACACTGGTGCCTACTGCAGTTTCCTACTTACCTATAAAGCATTGTACTTGCTTCCTTTTCTTAATGCAATGATAGTACTCTTTTCTTTTCAGTGAAGTGTCAATGTCATTGTCCACATACACAAGATTGTGTTTATGAGTCCAAGTCTCAATCTTGGAACCTAATTCACTTTTGTAACAAACAATGTCTTTTTCTTCTCCATCATGAGTCCACACTTCTCCTTCCATTCACCATAACTCACTGCCATGATCTAGATCCCGCATCTTTCACATGGTATCGGAGCACAGTCGGGCATGGCCTAGCTCATTTCACTCCTCTCTCAGCTCCTCTTCACTCAAGTTAGCTCAAGTCCAGCTCAGTCCTCCTAGATAATGAGCTCATTTCTGAACTCTATCTCCACTTGACATGTGGCGGCCATTGCCAAACCTGCAACCTACCTCTGTTGGAGGAGCTGGATCTCCACTTACAGGGCATATCTTCACTTGCTTCCTTCTGAGAAATTGTTCCTCATTTCAAGGCGCTTCATCCTAGCACCTCAATCCATAACATTGGTGACCTGTAACTCCAGCATTGCGTGATTCGTTAGTTGCAGTCCAGAAACAGCACCTTCTGTTCGTACAGCCCATGTCCATTTGCGCAGCGCGATTCGTCTTGGGTCTTTAGGGCTTTTGAAGCCTATCACTTAGGCTATCTCCAGCTTGAATCTTGAGGCATATGGTTCAGGCTATCAGCTGGAATCTCAGAAAAACCAGTCGTGTAGAAACCCTTTTAAAAAAAAGACCACCATAGCTTTTTGAGCTCAAGCTCATCTCTCACTTCACTTTCTCTCTCCTGCCACTTAAATCAAGGAGGGGAGATCTCACTAAGCTACTAAATTTCTCAACAAGACAAGCATCAAATCAAGGAGGGGAGATCTGTGAAGCATTTGAAGAACCATTGAAGATTTGAAGACTCAAGGAAGAAGATACAAACATAGTGTCCAGTGACACTCATCTAGTGCTCTTAGCACTTGTGTCTTGTGACACAACCAACTCTGCTGCAAACTGAGAATTTTGGAAACTGATTTGCTGCTGATCTTGCAAGCTCAACATGGGAAAAGACTCTCCAAATGCTCGATTCAAAGGAGTCGGGTTTCACACCTAGCAAACCCGCATCAAGCTCATCTTGATGAAAAAGGGTCTCTGGGCCATCACAAATGGCAAAGAGAAGAAACCTCGAGATGCGGACCTTGCAACTACTTGGCAAAATAATGATGAAGAGCCCAGGCCATTATCAAACTAGAGCTAGACGACAGTTATATCCACCATGTGGATAACTGTGAGACCTCACAGGATACATGGAAGAGACTTGACACCTTGTTCGGTGCACAATCTAAATCATCAAAGTATGGTCTTCTAATTGAGTTCTTCAGGCTTGAAATGAAGTCCAGCACATCACTTGCCACACATCTAAATTACATGGAAGGACTCCTAACCCAACTTGCAGGAATCAACATTAAAATGGACGAAGATGTTTGCATCGGTGTTCTACTTAAGAGTTTGCCTCCTGAATATAATAATATATCAACAACTTTAATCAACATGCCAAATCCTGAACTTGTTGATATCCAAGCATCACTGTTAGAAGAGGAAAAGAAGCTAAAAACTAAGGAAGAACCAAGTACCTCTAGAGATGAGCATGCATTATATGTTGGCAACAGGTACAAAGGCAAGAAGGATCAGCTCTTCTGTGACTTCTGCAAAAGGACCGGACACACCGAGAAGTTCTGCCACGCAAGAAAAAGGTCCCAAAAAGGCTATCTTGCAGCTATGAAAGAAGAAGAAGACCATGGACCAAAAGATGAAGATGAAGACCACCAGGATTGGAAGGACAAGACTCATCAGTCCTTCTACTCTCATAACTCTGATAGACTATTTTAAAAGCCTTGTATTTCCTTGCCCTAATGCTTCCTGCCATAAGCTTTGTAAACTCCTCATGTAACTTGGCATTACAGTCCCTGTACACTTTGTGAGGCCCCTGTTACAGCCTCTGGATGTCCATCATGTTTTGGTGCCCACACTTAGCCTTTTCTGCGACAGCCTCTGGTGTCTACCATGTTTGTGATGTGCCCACACTTTGCAGGTGGTTCTCATTACAGCCTCTACACACTTTGTGCCTTTCTAGTTGTGATTGAGGAGGGGTGTTGAGAATCAGCAATCACACTCACTAAATAGCCTCTTTGTATGGAGCTTCAGGGCCAAGAACATGCAGGCTAACCTATCCCATATGCACAGTGGTGCCTACTGTAGTTTCCTACTTTCCTATAAAGCATTGTACTTGCTTCCTTTTCTTAATGCAATGATAGTACTCTTTTCTTTTCAGTGAAGTGTCAATGTCATTGTCCACATACACAAGATTGTGTTTATGAGTCCAAGTCTCAATCTTGGAACCTAATTCACTTGTGTAACAAACAGTGTCTTTGTCTTCTCCATCATGAGTCCACACCTCCTTCCATCCACCATAACTCACTGCCATGCTCTAGATCCCGCATCTTTCACAGTCAGTGTGACTCGGTATTTAACCCCTAGTTTGTATGTATCCTGCTTGTTGTAGAATGAGCTAGCACCAACTCTTGACCCTTTCCATTGTCCCAAGAAGTTATCAAAATTTTCAATCTCCAACTGCCAAAAAGATGAATGTCAAATGAAAGTTGAAATCAAACATATTAATGTATCTTAAAAAATTGGAGATAATTTGTATCAATTGATTTTCATCATTCTCTAGCTTAGTTGAATTCCAAGTATTAATTGATGATTGTGTCTCATTGGTATCTTGCAATTATTTAACATACTCTGACTCCTCTCTTCCAAAATTGGAAATTCCAAGTCAGTCTTGACGATGGTTGAACTCCTCATCACTAATCCCCATAGTATCCTTTGCCTTGTTAAAATAAAGAGAAAGGATATACATTGCATTAATAAAATTGTCATCTATAATTTCAGTGTCTAGTTTAAGTAACTCTTCTTTCAATTCATTTTTGACATCAACAATGTCGTTTGTAGTATTAGAAGCCTCTATGCAATGATTTCTAAACAATAATCCTCCTTGAGATTGAAGAGTCTTTGGGTGTTTGATAGCAATATGTTTTCCTTGTCCTTAATAGGAAAAGTTGGAAGAGAACGAACAGTATAGAAAGAAGAGGAGTCGTATCTGCCTATCATGTTGTATTTTCTCTGCTTTGTGCTCACTTATTTGCTAGTTCATGATATGAGCAAGGTGATCTCTTGCATTGCTGATGCTTCTCCTCTGTTGCATTGTATTAGCTCCTTTCAGGATATAGAGCAAGAGCACCTCCTACAAAGCTAAGACATCATAGAGATCGCACCATATTGTCTTCTACATAATATTGAGCAAGAGAAACTACTCTAAAGGTAAGAATAGCTTCGATCGCGTCGTATTAGCTAGTTCACACTTGTGTCTTTCTTGCATTTGGTTTTTCACCTTTGCATCCATGATATGGCGCGAATAGGTCATGAATGACATCACACTCCCATTGAGTCTCACGCTATATCTGCAATTCTACGATATGATACAAATAGGTCTTTCACAAGATCATGGTTTCCTCCTCTCACACTGCATTTGTAGTTCCATGATATGACATGAATGGATCCTTTATGAACTCGGAGACTACTAAAAAATCTTAAACTTTGGAGATTTTGGCAGGATGAGAGAATCACAAAGTGGACTCTGCTATATCCAAAAAGGTGGAGATGCGAATACCATATTCTTGCATGTGTGGCAAACTCTCTTTCACCCTTTTCTTAATCATGTGATTAAAAAAAGTACATTTTTTGAAGCGTTCTTAGCCTAATGTGAATATCTCTCCATAATCTATGCCATATGTTTGAGCATAGTCTTTAAATAGACTATTTGCATTATGCTTGATTTTATAAGCCCATATACAAGAAATAGCTTTCTCGCCCTTAGGTAATGGTACTAGTCTTATTGGCTTCTAATGCAGCCATCTTCTCATCCATTACTGCATTTCAATGAGCATGACCAACAATATCCTCAAAAAAACTAGGCTCAACATCCTCAACTACCTTTATCATATAAGAATAATGGTGAGTTGCATAACCTTTAAAACCAAATATTTTAACAAGGTATCTGACTTTGCTCTAGATCATTGAATCACTCAATGGAGCCTTTACATTACCATGTGCTCTCTATATACTTGGTGTCCTAACTAAAGGAATACAAAGCTCATTATCCAAATTCTCTAAACCACTAGAATCTCCATCAAATCCCAAATGACTAGTAGATGCATCATTACTATTTGAAACTATCTAGTACTATCAGGTGGCATTTATCATTTACTAAGGCTCTGTGATTCTTGCTTTTCTTTCTACACATATAATTCAATCATGGTGATTGTGGATATGCTGACAAAGGTCACTCATCTTATCCTAGTTAAGACCAACTAAAAAGCTTCAGATATTGCACGATTGTTTTTGAAAGAAATCTTTAGGCTTCATGGATTACCTAAATGGATTGTTAGTGACTGCGACTCTTTGTTTATGTCACATTTCTAGAGAAGCCTATTTGAAGCAATTGGAACCCAGCTTTGCGTCATATCACTAGAGTATTCAAATGACTCCATTTCAAGCATTGTATGGGCAAGATTGTTTAATGCCAATGAGTTTCTTTGATCCAATCCTAAAGGTTGAGGCTTCTAAGAAAATGCTAGAAGACATGGATGATCAAGTCAAAACTATCAGACCAAGACATTCAAGCTACCAAAGATTGCCAGAAAGCTTATGCTAATCTAGGATGTCAAGAGCGTATCTTCCAAGAGGGAGACATGGTTTTCATCCGTGTACGCCCAAAGAAGAGTTCTCCATCATTGGGAAAGTTAAAAAAGTTGAGTCTAAGGTATTGTGGACCATACAAGGTTCTCAAATGCCTAGGAGCTAATGCCTATAAACTGCGACTTTCTGATCATGTGAAAGTCCACAATGTATTTCACATTAGTCTTCTAAAAGCTTATGTGGCAAATCAAGATCATATTCTTGATGACCAACAAATCGTAATGCCTAGTCAAGGAGCCCTTGAAATCCAGCTTGATAAGATCCTAGATGTAAAAGAAAAATCTTTGAGAAACAGAAACATTAGAGATTATCTTATCTAGTGGAAAGACTATCATCATAAGGATGCTATCTGGATAGAAGAGACAGCTCTAGAAAAATAGTTTTCCTAGTTCTTTTCGAGATGAGGACATCTTGATTCCTCTAAGAAGGAGAGGATGTAATATTCCCACTATAAAACTTCATATCAAGAAACAAATTCGGGCTTGAAAAGTTTTAAAAATTACTTGTTGTGTTATCATATAAGTGACTGCATGTAATATCAAGTTTCGCATTAAATCTATTTTGCAATTTGACACGAGAAGACGCCTCAATGTTGCCAGTCAAGAAGCAAAGATGCCTCGTAAATAATATTACAACGGCTTGATCATAATATTTCCTGCATTATATTTAATTTAGCATTCTTGATTCCATTTAATGCATCAAAGATCTCATTGATTTTGTAATGGCAAGACAAATTGCAAAAGCCTTAATTGGTAGACAAATAACGCGTAAGAAATGAGCATGATATTGAGTAAGTTAAGTATCAAAGAGTATGGCACGACTTTATAAACTAGATAAGACATGAGGTTACTTGGCCAAAAACCACCAGATAAAGTCGTTTTGAAGAAAAACAACGTTTTTGAAAAATAGATAAAAAATCATGACTTTTTAATGCTTGAAGGGAGAGAAAGATTTTTAAAATCATCCCCATGCCACCATCTAACAAGTAGGCAATCAAAAAGTATTTTTTATAAATCTTACTTAGCTCTTAACAAGTAGCCAAAAGAATGAGTCGACTACATGCTCCCCCTCATGGCTATAAATACACCCCCTCTCCTTCACAAAGAAAGTAAGAAGGAAGACCTCTTGATGATAGAAAAATTTCTCTACATCTCTTTTCCATTCTAGCTTGAGCCTTGAATGAGGAAAATATCCCTCTTCTACCTCATTCCCATTTTCTCTACCCCTTGTTACACATTTCTTTCATACAACCATATCGCTAAGTAAAATGTTGGCAAAATTTTTTTGGACGACCACCAACTCTCCCTGAACTACGGCGTTAATTTCACCTAACATCCATGGCTCCATGAGGTCGCAAAAATTTAAGAAACCTATTTGAAGCAAGAGAAGTAAGAAATACGGCCGATGGAGAAAATGACCCCTGTTACTACAAACTTGATAGAGGTAACATCTCATCAGTTTGGAAAAAATTAATGTTTTGTAAGCTTATCGCTATATTAGAGGTAACATCTCATCAGTTTGGAAAAAATTAATGTTTTGTAAGCTTATCGCTATATTTGGCTTTAAATGATTAGAAAGGCATTTTAAAGAAAATGCATATAAATTGCCACTTAGGAAAATAGCCTAAGTAATATAATAATTAACTATTCAGTGAAAAGACTCTTTCACTTGAAAAAGGAATATATACCTATCATTAAGAAAATATCGTAATTATAATTTATTTTGTGATATTTATTATTATTCCGTTAATGATGCATGTGATTATAATAATTGAAAAAAGATAGACCGTGTTAGGGAAGGAAATATTTTATAATTTTTTCCTGAAAGTGACTATCTCTATTTAATTTTGCTAATGATAAACAAATGCATATGAGTTTTATAATAATTTATAAAAAATTATTTAGATAATATCATGAAATAATCAATGCATTAAATCAACATAAAATTGTATAGGAAAATATATACTAGATGCGCATAAAGTATGTGCATAGTAATATAGTTCAATGTCTAAAAGATGAAAGAAAAATTATACTTATGATTTTTACATTGCTTAGAATAAAGCTTTTAGAAAAACAATCAGCATTGCACTTAGGACATAGCTAAATGAAAATTGATATTTCTAGATAATGTTGAAAGTTCGACAAATGATCGGACATCGTCGATTAAACCATAGAATATGAGTAGAATAAAATAAAAATTATTTTTTTACTGAAAACACACGCAATCTTAATATTAATGGTTATATTAGTGAGAGCATCAATATCTCGAGTTGAGATAGCAAGTTCAAGAGAGAAGAGCTAGCGCGTGGAATCCTGTGGAAGGCCAACGTGGTGGAGTCCCATCATCCTACTCTTGCTAACGTGGCGGTAGTACCATCATGCCACCTTAATGACACACGTGTCTGCATGCAAAAGGGCTCGGTGAAGCGTCAGAGAATTGAGATGCCCACAGAACCTTCATTTGCAAATGGAAGTTACAAGCACGCGCTGAGTAGTCCCCATGTGGACATGGTTGAGATCGAGTGTACCGTGCGTGAGGACCAAGACCATCGCAACAAGGAGTGTAGGGCCAAAGCTGCAGAGGGAGCACATGTTTACCAAGCCCCTGTGGCGCTGTCGCTTGAGAGTGTCAAACAGAGGTATGCTACTCTTTGGTCTGCTGGTGTGTATCTATACTTTCTGGGATGGCCTCCCTTGGAGGAGGAGCTTGCACGTTGGTTTGAAGGAACCTATCAAGGCAAGGCTACCCTCCACCAGTCCAGGTTTGTTAGGAAGGGCTTCTTCTTGGTGGTGCTGGCATCGAAGACTGAGAGAGATTGGGTCCTGGCGTCCTCTGTTGGCTATAGAGGCAACCTGGTTTATGCTTTTTCCTGGTCGTCCTCTTTCACCCCTGACGGTGTCCTCCAACATGAATGTCATGTTTGGATTTCCCTTCCTGATTTGCCTCCGTGGCTGGATGGAGAGGCACCGACCATTGCTGCAACTTTGGGCAAAGTATTGTATGCACCTGGAGTCACTAATGTTTGGGGCTTTCTCAGAGGAGAATATCGGATCTGCATCCTCTGGGAGCGTCGTAATGAACCCCCCGAGTACCTGCAATTGCATGACTCCTCAAGGTTGGAGATCCTACTCAGTGTCAAATTCTCCCCCTTCCCTGATGCACGCTACCAGTGCCACATCAGTGGTCATTTTGCACGTAACTACCCCGAGAAGCAAGCATAGGAGAAGGTGGAGGCAGTCCGTGGTGAAACTGTTACCAACAAGGATTCTCCTCATGCAAATTCCCCTCTCCACAGCCTGTTGTGCCGATGCCTTCTGACCCTATAAAGCTAAGGTCCCAAATCCAAAGTTGCATGAGGCATCTACCTCAACCCCACAGGCCCCCCCCAAGACTGCAGAAAGCACAGGCAAGGGGAATCGACTCAAACACAAGCAGCCTCTATCGGATGTTAACAAGGAGAATTCACATCCCAAAGCTTCCAACAAGAAGAATGGTGGCGAGAAGAAGCCGCACAAGGTCTCTCTCAAATGCCTTGCTCGTAAGCCTCTTGTTGATCGTAACTATTATGCCCCGATTGATGAGCATGAGTTCATGGATACACTAGATACGCTCTGTTGAACATAGCAGGAGCTCATCAAAAATCAAAATGTTCTCCTGGAACATCATGGGAATGGGCTCAATACTCAAGAAACAAATAATGTATGGAATCCTCCTTAGGTATCACCCGCATGTAATTGCTTTGCAAGAGGTTAAAATTGATGAGGCAACCTGCAACATTTCTTGACATTCCAAGATATTCTATCTATCATGACCTTAGAGGTCGGGGACGTGGCGGCACCTTGCTCATCATTAAAGACTCGCTGAAGCTTGATTTTGCGTGGAGTCTTGGAAATGAAGGTGCAGTTGTAGCCAAAGTTGAGATGTGGGGGGAACAATTCTTAATGGTCTCTGTCTATGCCAGCAACATATCTGCCCTCAGAGCCAAGCAATGGGAGGCTTTAGGATGGCTTATCCAAGACCAACTGGCTATGCTGGCTAGGGACTGGAACATGACGTGGTTCTCCCTAGTGACCGGTCTCATGGAACACATTGCATGGTGGTGGAGGAGCTAGAGGCCTGGAACCAGCTGGAAGATGTGTGTGACCTTCGTGATGTTGCAGAGTTGGCCTTGGGTCATTCAAATGTACCCTACACTTGTCACAACAGGCATTCTGGCCCAATGTGGCGTGCATGGTGGTTGGATCAATTCTATGCTTCCCTGGGAGCTTGGTGGCTAAGTGGTAGCACTACATACCTCTCGCTTGGTGAATCTACTATTTCTGATCACATTCCTATTTTAATTTCATTTAGATTGGCTGTCACAGGTGCTTCCCTGAGTGGTCCCCCTCCATTTTGCTTTAACTACACGTTTCTGGAGGATGAAGCATTTGTCAGAGTGCTCAAGGCTAAGTGGAGGTTTGTAAGTGAGAAAGTAGAAGCGGGTGAACTCACTGCATGCAATCACTGACTTGTCTGAATCTAAAGGGAGGAAGCTTGCAGAAGCAAAAAGATGCAAATACCGAGCTGCTTCAGATGTGAGGACCCGTCTACTAGAAGCTTTAGCCCTCAACCCAGAAGATAATGTGTTGCAATCTCTTCTACTTAACGTTGAGCTTTCTCAGAGGACATGAGGAGGACTCTGTTAAGATGGCTACGATCTTGCTAAGAGGGAAATGGAGTATTTTGGGAGATGCTCCGAACTCTTTGTTCCTCAGCTCCCTTAAACTGAAGTAGAAAAAATAGACTATTGCAGCAATGGAGGACGAGTATGGCCAACTACACACTGATGAAGTCACTATTTCCAGAATTCTTGAGGGTCATTTCTCCTCAATTGTTGGATCTGAACCAACTACCCCCCTGGACTACTAGGACAGACTGGAAGCCTTCCTGCAAGATGTCTTAGCACCGATTTGTTTGCAAGAAGCATTGCTCTTTGAGTGGCCCTTTACCCTTGAGGAAGTGCACTTTGCTGTCATGCAGATGAAGAAGGGTAAAGCTCTGAGACCTAATGGTCTCCTTGCGGAATTATTTCAGACAATCTAGGATGCCTATGGTGTTGACCTAGTTGCTTTTATGAACTCTATCAGGGTGTCTGGCACCTTGGAAGCTGAGTTTAATCAGGGCCTAATCAAGTTGGTTCCAAAGACCCCATTGGCCACTAAGGCCTCTCACTGGAGGCCTCTGACAATGCTTAACTTCACTTATAAGGTGATTGCTAAGACATTGGCCATAAGAATCAAGTATCTCCTGGGTAGGATTATTCACCCTAGACAATATGGGTTTGTTGATGGGAGTGTCGATTTTGACAAAGCCTATGACATAATTAATTGGCAATTCATCGAAGGCATGCTTCAAGCCTTTGGCTTTGGCACAATCTTTAGGAAACTAGTGAGTTCCCTCTTTTCTAATGCTACTGCTTCCATTAGCATAAATGGCAATATCATTGGTGCCTTCCCCCTTAAAAGGTCTATTAGGTAGGGCTTTTCACTGGCTCCTTTGTTATTTGCTCTGATTACTAACCCTCTGTTGCGCAAGATTGACAAGTGGGTTCAAGATGGAACTATACACGGGCTTCCTCTACCAGATGGCTCTGTGGTCCCTTCCCAGTTCTTCACGGATGATAGTGCGTCCATTGTTGCTGTTGAAAAAGCCTCTGTGGATGCCCTCATGGTAATATTCAATGAATTTGTTGAAGTCTCCTCATCGGTCATTAATAGCTCCAAGATTGAGATGCTACCACTCATGTGGGAGGATCCATTGGCTTGGATGTACAGCTATGGTTTTAAAATTGTCCAGCCTGGTGAGTCCATTCGTTATCTAGGGGCCCCTATAGGCATTGGCCTAACGGAAAGACATAGATTTTTGTGGTTTTGGGAAAAGATCAGGGCTAAGATCAACAAGTGGCACAATGTGCCCCTCTCCCTAGCCGACAAGATCACGGTGATCAAAACCTTCCTTGTATCTCAGACTATTTACATGGCCTCAATATTTGTGTTCATTCAAGCCTCTTGGTCTACAATAGAAAAGTCTCTCAGGGAATTCCTATGGTGCAGGGAGGGCTCAAGAAAAATGCCTCAGTTTGGATGGGATCTAAGCACTATGGACAAGGAGGAAGGGGGTTTAGGGATTGAACCCCTGACGCTTAAAGCTAAATGTCTTGGGCTTCTTGTCTGACTGGAGCGATCATAATTACCCTTGGTTCATGGAGAGCAACACTCTTTTCCAACGAGACTAGTTAGGATTCAGGGAACCTTAATGGAGTTCTGGCACAGGCGCTGCACCTTTCCCCCTAAGATAATTACTGATCAAGGTTTTAAGACCTGACCCTATGTAAGTCGATGCTTGGCTCTACCTAATTTTTCCTAATTAACGTTTTGTTCAATCTCTTGAGAGAAGCTCCCAGCTTACGGAGACCACCCATCTGTAGGACAGATCTGTCACAGGGATCTCGCCCACCCACTTTCCACAAATGGTTTCTTTAGTTTTCTAATTACCTATCACATTAAGTTATGACATATGAAAGCGCCTTTGTTATTTAATCCATTATCATAGGTTCCTTGGCATAATTTTACCACACAACACAAAGACAGAGAAAAATGATATATTTATTTATTATTTCACAAAGCTATTTACGATAATTTTTCCCTTTTGTCTATGCAGAAGATAAAATCTTCGTTCATCGGAAAATCCCTTCTATCTGTGCAAAAGAAAACAAACCCTCCACGATCTCGATCCCTTTACTAGTACCATGGACTCTAGGATCCCATCTTGATTTGTGTGAGAGTTAGGCAGTTCCTAGGAGCGATTGAGAGATTTACGACAGAGCCCCCCTAACACTCGTGCCTCCTCTTGTCTAACAGATTCCTCACGGAGTGACCTCTCACCGTCGAGACTAGTCCAAAGCTCCTCGCAACAGTACAAAACAATCCCCCTTGGAGCATGATTCCACGTCTAGCCGTGGGGAGACATAGCACGATCTTTCCTCTTATTATCCTAATTATATATTTACAATTAGATCTAAGTGCTGCAAACACAATTAATCTTTCTTGTGCAACCATCAATGCATGCATAAATAAAAAAAAGAAACAACAATAAGTGTTTTTAGTATGGGAAGCATCCCCACCCAAATCTAGTGTTTCTCTTTTAAGGTTCCACCTTAATCTTAGGTTTTTTGCTTTCTACTTGTAACTCTTTTTCGAGATTCGCAAGTTATTTCATGAATCTAAAGTGTATTTTATCCTTATGAAAAATTTGGTATTTTTTCCCTAAAAGATAATATGGGCATTTATACCTATGGCATGTAATTTATGCACTACCCTACCCTTACCCACGCTTAGTAGGATGTCAAATGCTTTTCCAAGTCTATTTAGACTTTAGAATTTGTATCAACCAATTCTTATCAATGTCCAATAAGTCTTATAGTTCCAATATTTATTTAATTTCCTCATACTGATAGTTTCAGGGTTGTTGAGTATTTTCATAGTTTTTTTTACTTCAACATTCTTGATATTTTAGGTTAGGTTTTCTTGATGGCTCATGTATGGGTCAACTCAGGATTTTTTTTTAAAAAATGCGGGGTTGATATTAATGTAAAGTAAATACAACACTTAGAGGTGTAACAGGTCTCAGGACCAATGCAGTAGTAGGTTACAAACAAAATGGATTACAAGGCCATATTGTCCAGCTTCCTAGCAAAAAGTCTGAATATCCAGTGAGACCACCTAAGAGAGTTTAACACCGAAAGCATTTTTTCCTTCAACATTCAAATAGCATCCATAGGCACAACCAATTGCTTGCTCCTAAAAGCAATAAAGTTTCTTCTATCCCAAATAAACTTCAGGGTTACCATTGTCAATAAGCTAATGAGTTTCCAAGAAGCCTCATCCAAGAGGCTTTGATCTGCAAAGAGGGCCGAGGTAAGGGTAAAATCAGCTTTGAGATTCGCCTCCAGTAGCCACTTATGAACCTTAGCCCTAATTGGGGCAATGCACCTATAGTCCTAGAATGCATGCTTTTCATATTCTTCCACCCTCTTACAGTGGAGATACATTGGGGAAATAGCTATCTTCTTAGCCAGTTGAGCTCTTAAGGGGAGTTTCTTGGTGACAACCCTCCATCTAAAGAAGTTGAGCTTGTAGACAGGGGTGGCTTTCCACACCTGCTTGATTCTTCTTTTCCATATTCTGATTCTAGACATTGGGCAAGCAGATCTCCATTTGTCCCCCAAAAGGAGAGGTATATCTAGAGAGGGAACAATGAAATCAGACCTCCTGCAACATTTGATCAATTGTACACCAGCCGGGCTCACCAAAGAGTGAACAAGTTTATTGGGCACAATCACACTGGCACTTGGCCAATCCGGGTGCTTCTATCTGAGGATACTCTCCAACCAAGTACTTTCCAGTTGACTTAGCCCGAATTGCTCACTGACTAACCCAATGTCTACCACCCAAGACAGGTCCGGGTCCCAAACTTGTATCCAAAGCTTCAAGCCTTTTGCAGAGATATTCCTCGCCATTCTGTAGTTGCTAGCCCCATCGGGCTTATAGGGGGATCATAGGCAAAGGGGTGTGGTTCTTAGAGAGGAATCACCATTTCTACAAGCCGAAGCTGACCAATGATCTTGTGAAATATCTGATTGCCAGCCCTTTACCAGAGCTTGGGCTAAATCAAACTGTGGAATTCTGATTGGGACTTGCTAATTGCAGATTGCATCCTGCCAACCAAGCTCGAGCCAACCAAGCTCGAGCCATGGTAATTGCAGATTGCATCCTGCCAACCAAGCTCGAGCCATGCTTTGCCTTGTGGGACACCTCTGATGGAGCTAACTGATGCATCAAGACCTTAGTTGTCAAATTATGACCCTAAGCTTGTAGGTTGATCCTCGTGGGGACGGTCGGTACCTTCCGTTATGGGGTGGACTCTGGGAAACCTAGACGATAGACCTTGTGTATTCTCACGAGTGTCGGGTGAAGCCATCTAGAATAGTTCCCTGATGGACCACTTAAACGTGCTGCCAGGGAATTGTTAGGTAGGCACGTGACACATTCTTCCACTCTTTCTCTTGGATAGTACTTATGAAGGTACCAGAAGCAAGGTAGAGTAATGAGATTTGGTATCCGAGCAGAGCACTATTTATTCTCAGATGAATCCTTTAGGGCTTTCTAACTACTTTTTTGGCCATCTAAGGCGGTTTTGGTTGTTGTTTTGGACATACAAGGTTGCAAACAATAGTTTCAAGGTATATTGCGCTTTTAGTTGTGTCGACTGAAAGTGGGTGCGCAGGTTACAGATTTCAAATTCCTAAGTTTTGAGGTATTACTATGCACTTGTTGTGAAATGTTACAAAAGACTTACTTATTTTTTTGTATCAATTTTGTGATAATGGTAGAGAATAGTAGAAATCCCATCATTGAAAAGCTAAACAAGAACAATTATCCATCATGGAATTTTCATGTGACAAACTTTGTTATTGAACAGTGGAAACCCCATCATTGAAAAGCTAGACAAAAATAATTATCTATCATAAAAGTTCCATGTGACAAACTTTGTTATTGGAAAATGTCTTTGCGAGTTCATTCCAAGTAAAGAAAATGAGCCAAAGCTCGATAACCATGCAACTATTTAGATGAATTAAAGGTGTGGAAAGAATGAAATGCAAAGGACAAAAAGGTGATGTATTGGCTATGTATAGTCATTGATAATAGGCCAGGGCATATCAGTAATACAGAAACTTTACATGAAGCTTAGGAAAATTTTGAGAATATGTTTTCGGTAAATACAAAGTCACAAAAGGTTCAACTCAAGAAAGAGTTGAATACTTTAAATAAATGAAAAATATATGTCAATGAGCATGTTTTGAAGGTGAGGAGCATTGCAAATGCTTTGGTAGTGATTGATGCAATGTTGGATGATGATGATTTTATTTTATCTACTTTAGATGACCTTAATAATGAGAAGACAACCTAGAAATAATTTGTCACTTATGTATATGTATGAAAGCCATTTTCAAATTTTTATGAGTTGACCTCTCTCGTAATCACTTAAGAGATCAAGATGCAAGGTGAATTATCTAAAAGAAGTGGTGAACAAGCCCAATATTTTTACTCAAATTCAAGAAGGAAACGCAGTAGATTCTCTTCAAGAGGTTGTGGTACGGGACATACTGTTGATAGCTAGCAAAATAAGTTAAATCAATCATTTGGTGAAATGTAGGTTTCAAGAGACTATGGAAACTATAGAGGTAGGGGGAGCTCTAAAGAAAGAAGTAGATGGCATAAAAAAACTTCTAGTAATTCTAGTATTTTTTGTCATTATTTTAGCAAAATAGGTCATATCATAGCCCATTGCTATGCTAAGAAGGATAATATCTACGCAGTGGTAAATTGCAATAAGGAAACTATGCATCGTCTTCAAGATAGAATGAATACAAAAATGAGCATTTGTTTGTTATACATCATATGATAAATATTGTTACAAGAAAGGGGATACATGATGATGTATGGTGTGTCAATTTAGATGCATCTAATCATATGACGAGTCATATGAACTAAATGGTTTAGAGATATACAAGATTTACAAAATCCAAGCTATGTGCAGATAGGTGATGATTCATACCACACAATTTCACACATTGGAAAGGTTCCCTCGTCTTTTAATGATGGCTAGACAAAGAGTTTATACGATGTATCACATGTGCCATCAATCACAAATAATTTAGTATCTATTGTTCAAATGATAGAGAAAGGGTTGCATGTTTGACTTAATGCAAAAAGTTATTTTATAGAATACTTTAATGATAAATACAAGTTAGTCACAAAAGAAAGTAGAGTTGGTTGTATGCTTATTTTAGATGTTAGAATTCCTACTATGAATGTTTCTATATATACTAAAGAAAAAGAAGTGGTTATAGATATTGAAATATGGCATAAACATATTGGACATGCAAATGTGTAAAAGCTATAATTAATATATTCCAAAGGATTGGTTATATAATTTCTTGCTTTTAGAGTTGCAGAATCTTATACAGTATGTGAAGCATGTTAGTTTGGTGAGCAGGTAGAACAACCTTTTTTGCATGATAGAGATGTAAGGAGAGATATACTTGATGCTGTACATATAAATTTTTGGAGGCCTACACAAAACATATCTCTTGGTGGCAACAAAAACTTTGCCACATTTATTGATAATCGTTCAAGAATGCTATGGATATATTTTATGAAGGAAACTAATGATGTATTTGAATACTTCAAAAATTTCAAGGCTGATATTGAAATAGAAATATGCTTGAAAGTTAAGTGTTTAAGGTTAGATGGACGGGCAGAGTATCTCTCTAATTATTTTAGTTAGATGGACGGGGAGAGTATCTCTCTAATTATTTTAATTATGTTTTTAGGTCTCATGGGATAAAGAGACAGTTTACTTTTGTAGTATACCCCATAGCAAAATGGGATTGTAGAAAGGAAAAATAGACATATTGCAAAAGTTGCATGAGTATTGATGGTGGCTAAAAGGAATATGCCAAAATATCTTTTGTCTGAAGCTATTCATATTGTTGTCTATATTATGAACAAAACGGCCATAGCTATAGTTTATGGAATGACCCCTGAAGAATGCTTTACAGGCAAGAAGCCTGATATGTAACACTTGAAAGTGTTTGGTTGTATTGTATATGTTCATGTGCCAAATGAGCTACCAAAAAAGCTTAACCCAAAGGCTAAAAAATGTATTTTTATTGGATACTCTGTAGAGTAGGAAGGGTATCATTCTAATAGCTATTAGATATGCTCAGTGCCCTGTCCTTGTAAGGTGCCACCAATGATCCATGGTGCTCTAAGTTGAAAGGCCCCTATTACAAGAAGAAGCCACATGTGAGCACAAACATTAGGTGGGTCCTAACTTGTATGTTAAAAATGAGCTCTATATAATCTCATAGCAAAAGGTGACCTTTGTGGATTTAGACTTTGTGCTAGATAGAGCAATTATGCTAGTAGTCACTCGAGGCATAATGCATCCAATTGTGAGTTGTGGGAGTTATCAAGGGCCCCTATTTTGGGGTCTAGGGAGGACTACTACTAGGGGGTCTCAAGGGAGCTAGCAGCCCCCCTAATGGGGGTCCAAGGACAGCATCTCGGCACCGCTGACAATAAATAGAATATTTCCTAGAGTATTCCTTAGCTGACTAGGGAAGATTCATAATATGGTCGGACATGTCAACTAGACTACCTTCCTAAGATATAAAAGGAAAACCTCTCTAAAGCCATCATCAATCTATCTTTCACCCAAATTAGAGTTCTCCTAACTACTCTTGAGCTCTTTGCCTGTATCATCTATCTAGATTACCATGTAAGCTTCATAGTGGAAGCACATGGGTGGACAAAGCTATCTTTGTATCAGTTTGTTTGAAATTAAAGCAATATATATTCTTCTCATATTTGTTGTATGCTCTCTACTCCTTGCTTAAACTTTGTCTGTTGTGCCATGATATCAAAGGCTAGGGGGCTTTGAGGAGTGAAGAGTACACAAGAGGCAAGGGATTCAATAGGGAAGAGGAGAAATGTTATGTGCTACATCAAGTAGTGGTATTGGCGTATTTAATGGTGTTGTTGGTATACCAACAATTCAAATACTAAGGATTTTTCCACCAACTTTCAACGAAGACAAGTTAGATGGTACAAATTATACTTTGTAGAAGTTCAAAAAATTACAACTATCCTTGATTCTTATAACCTTTTGGAGATGATAGTGTTGGGAATGTATCTAGAACCACAACCTATCCTCGACCTGTCAAATTCAAGTGTTATGATTCCTCCAAATGCAAATCTTCTACAAGATTGAAAACAAAGGAATGCAAATGTGCTATTGTCTTAGTTATTAGCTATTTTGATAGTATTTTGACCTTAATTTAGCATGCAACCAAGGCATGAGAGGCCTGCAATGTATTGAAGAGTCAGTACGAAGCGAAAAATTAAACAAGGATTTAGAACTTAGAGAATCAAGTAGTAGAGAATTTTATTGAAGGAGAGATAGTTGAAGCATTCATCACTTGGATCAAGAATCTACGCAACTAGATGGTTGGCACTTGGATACAAAAGAGTAGTGAGAAGCTAGCTTGAAGGTGTCTTTGGATTTTTCCACCAAATTTTGATGGATTGATAACTACTGTAAATACTAAGGTGAGACTCTGAGCTTTGACATTTGAGGAATTTTGTGCTCTACTAATGGAGAAGTTGAGGCTAAAATCCTGAGAAGGTAGCAATAGTGGAGATGTTGCATTCTTTGCTAATGCAAAAGACAAAGATTATTCCTCTACCAATAGTGGTAAAATAATGAAGGGTGATATGAAGAAGTTTCAAGGAGAGTGCTTCTATTGCAAGAAAAAAGGACATGCAATTGCAAATTGTTGTGTCAAGAAGGAAAATGAAAATAATAGCACCGTAAAGACTAAAGAAAAGGCGACATCCAATACAACTGAAGCACAGTTCGAGTTATTCATGGCGACCATTGAATAAGCGTATTCCTTAGCACAAGAAATATCTAGCATTGACTCATGGGTATTGGATAGTGGTGCCTCTTATCACATAACCAACAAGAAAGATCTATATAGTTCTATGAAGCTTGTACAAGAATCCATCACTATGATGGTTGGGAATGATACAAAATGCCATATTGAGGGCACATGTACTATTTCCTTTGTTACTCTAAATGGTAAACTCAAAAATCTTTCAAATATATTGTATGTTCCAAAGATTAGGAGAAATCAGCTATCAATTGCTTCTATAACTGATCTAGGCCATGAGGTGAGTTTCATTAAGAGAGGTGATAGTGCTAGCAAATTTTTCAATAAAGGAGAAAGAGGAACAACCTATGTGAGTTAAGTGCACTTACAACCACTGCTAGTATGAGCATAAGTAAACTTTGGTATGAAAGATTTGGTCATATTGGTTTTCTAGCATTGAAGGAGATGCATAAGTAAGGTATGGTTGCTCAACTACCCACAATAACTAAAATGAAGGAACCATGTGAAGCTTGTATGATGGGAAAGCAATAGAGAAAGGAATTTTCACAAGAAAGCAATAATAGAGCAAAGGCTTCTCTAGAGTTGGTGCATGCTGACTTGTGCAATAAAATGCCTTCAAAATCCTTGGGAGGATCGTCTTATTTTATGTTGATTGTCAACGGCTACAGTAAGAAGATGTGGATGTACTTCTTTCATGATAAGACTCAAGCTTTTGGTAAGTTTAAAGATTGGGTAAAACTTGTTGAGAATGAAACAAGGCAAAGTGTGAAGAATTTTAGAACAAATGGTGGTGGTAAGTTCAACTCAAAGGAGTTTGAAGACTTTTGCAAGAGCAAAGGGATGAATTTATGATGCCTCATACACCTCAGTCGAATGGCATTGTTAAACACTGAAATTACACCATTGTAGAAATAGAAAGGTGCATGCGCATAACCACTTTTGGAAAAAAGCTATTAATAATATAGTTGACATTCTCAATCAAAGTTACACAAAGGCTTTTAAGGGCAAAACTCCTCATGAGGCCTATTCTACTAAGAAACCATCTATCTCACATTTTAGAACTTTTGAATGTGAATGTTATGCACATGTTCCAAAGGATAAGAGAAACAATTTAAATCCAAAAAGCACAAAATGTATCTTCTTGGGTTATAGTGATAAGTAAAAGGCTTACAAATCACCAAGAGGCAAAGAAGATCATAGCAAGCCATGATGTGGTGTTCAAGGAGCAGCCACATATAGTGGAGGAGGAGAATATAAGTTCTTCCACTTTATCATCTAGGAAAGAATTAGTCCACATATAGTGGAGGAGGAGAATATAAGTTCTTCCACTTTATCATCTAGGAAAGAATTAGTCCACTATAAGCCTATTCCAAGAGTTTTCCCTACTCTTAAGGAGGAGGGAGCATTAGCTTCACATGATGAGGAAAAAGTTTATCAACATTTAATCACGCCACACTAGAAAAGCCATTGATATGATGGGTGAGGCCACTCTATGATTGCAGCAATCCTATGTCTACCACAATTGAGGAAAAGGTAAATAGACCAAGGAGGTCTCTAAGAATAGAGGTGGAAAGAAAGGCTCTACTCACATAGCCCATATGACCTTGATGTCTAAGATTATGAGAAACGTAATGAAGCCAGTAGACTTGAAGAAGCACTTGCCAATCCAACATAGAGAGAAGCTATGCAACTTGAGTATGATAGCTTTATGAAGAATGATACTTGGGAGCTAGTGGATCGACCAGAAAATAAGGTAAGCCAACTATGAAATCCATACTCATGAACTCCCATTTCATTTATGAAATGTCAAGTGGCTAGAGCTTTTCCTGGCATTTTGACATGCTAAGCTTTCACTCACTAGCAACTTAGGCATTCAGTAACATATCTAAGTACATCATGCTTCAGTCTTCCCTAATAATAACTTTTTCTAACTGCATTAAGACATTTTGCATAGCCAGGGTGTCTTGAGAATGGGGAGTCATGGGCTTCCCATAATATATTCTTTTCTAGCACTTCACTAAGGGGAATGCAGAGCCTTGTCTTGAAATAGACAAGTTTATCATCCACAGTGAAATTTTTGTATTTGACTTTGAACTTAGGATCAATTTCCTTAATAGGATTTCTCTAAGCATTACCTGATACTTAGGATCCTTATCTGCCTCTTCTTTGGCTAGCTCAATGACTGGATTGCTAGGCATTGATATCATGGTAGCTAAAGTCTCTCCTTTAAATTTCTCTTTCATGATAAGTGCATTAAAAAAAGCTTTATGACTTAATGCATCGGCAATCACATTCTCTTTCCTAGGACTTGATTTAAAAATCAAATTCTTACAAGACTTCAACCCACTGACGCTGCCTCATGTTGAGATCTGGTTGAGTAAAGATCCATTTGAGACTTTTGTGGTCAGTGACCAAAGTAAACTTGCTTCCAAGTAGATAGTGTCACCACAATTTGAGAGCATGGATCACAACTAACAACTCGAGATCATGGGTGGCGTAATTCCTCTCATGGATTTTCCGTTTCCTTGAGGAATAGGCTATTGGATGACCTTGTTGCTTAAGCACACAATCAATGAGAGGTGGGGCTATTAGGACGTAAGTTTTTATGAAAATTCTATACCATCCAGTCAATCCTAAAAAACTTCTCACTTTCTTAACTGCCATTGGAGGTCGCCACTCTTGAACATCTCTGGATCTACAGAGATTCCTTAAGTAGATACTATGAATCTGAGATATTCCATCTGTCTTTTGAAAAATGTACACTTCTTTTTCTTTACATAGAGCTTGTGCGTCCTCATTGTGTCCAGCACAATGCGCAATGGCAGTTCATGGTCTTCGTCTCTCTTGGAGAATGCTAAGATGTCATAAAAGAAGACTAGGAAAAACTCATCAAGATAAGGTTGAAAAATGTCCTACATTAATCTATCAAATGTAGTAGGGGCATTAGTTAGACCAAAAGACATTACAAGAAATTCAAAATGACCATATCTGGTATTGAAGGTAGTTTTGGGGATATCTTCCTCCTTGATCCTTATTTGGTAATAACCATATTGGAGATCAATCTTGAAAAAGATTCTCTCCCCTTGCAGCCTATCAAATAGCTCATCTATTCTTGGGATCGGATATTTATTCTTGATTATTACCTGGTTTAGACCTCGATAATCAATGCAAAGGTAGAGAGTTCCGTCCTTTTTCTTTTGAAACAATACTGGGGCTCCCCATGGCAAATTATTGGGTCTGATGTATCCTTGATCCAATAACTGCTTGAGTTGCTCTTTGAGCTCAATTGCTTCAGGGATAGATATTTTATATGGACTCTTAGTGATTGGAGTTGCTCATGGTTCAAGTGTGATCTAGTGATCGACTTCTCTTCGAGGTGGTGATTCAGTCAGCTCTTTTGGGAAGATGTCATCATATTCCTTCAACCAATATGGCTCTCCCTTGTCTTGTTTATTCTGCTCAACCTTATTTAATTTTATGAGATACACAGGTAATCCTTTTCTTAACCCTTTTATTATGCGAGATGATTTGGCTAGTTGAACCTTGAGTTTTCCTGTCTCACCTTGGGTCATCACTATTTGCCCCTTTAGGTTTTGAAAAGTCACCTAGCCTTTTCTGCACTAAATATGTGCATCATTGGGGATTAACCAGTCCATACCCAATAGGCGTTCGTAGGCCCCTTAATTCATGATCCTAAATCCCATTTCAAAAAATTGCTTCCTAGACTAAATGTCAGTTGCTGAGTAGACAAGATTTCTTTTCCATTAGCAAGTTCCACAAGTAACCTAGATGTAGGTACTGTGTCTATACCTAATTTCTTGGCACACTTTGGTGACATGAAAGAGTGTGTGCTTCCACAATCAATTAGAATTTTAAAGGACTTACCCTCATATTCTGTTGGTGTTTGAATCACTGAAAATTTGAGATTTGGGCCTTTCTTATGGAGGGTGGCATCATCTGATGCCCTCTCCATATCGGCTTCCATAGTTGGGTTTCCTCTTCTTCAAGATCTTTAAGAACTACAACAGATGCTTTTCCTTTTGCAATTGAAGCTTGGTTCTGACCTATGTATTATTTGTGGCGAGGAATTTGGCCAAACTTTGGGCACTATCTTTTAAAGTGGCATGGCTCATTATAGTGGAAAAACCTAGGTACTCTTGAATTACTTCTTGTAGGTATAAAGTTCCTGATTGCATTTTTTTTTGTCCTCTTTCCTTGACCAAGTGGATGCTGACCTTGGGCTCACTTAACATAGCCTCGTGAGGTCTCTTTGTTTTGATTTCAGAGTCTATTATTCCTTGGCTTTGATAAATCTCTTGAATAAGAGGTGTTGTGCGAATCAAAGCATCTTGTAGATCAGTTGGGCACATAGATTCAAGGCGTGTGTTCAAAGGAGCATTCAATCTGTGACAAAACTTAGACACCTCCTGAGCAATAGTCATGGAAGGCATATATTTAAGCAATGAGACAAACTTTGAGTAATATGCCTCTAGGCTCATTCCCAGTTGTCTTAAGTTAAATAACTCATTCATTTTTAGTGTGCGATAAGCTGGTGGCAAATATCGACGATGCATAGCTTTTTTCAGCTTTTCCTATTTAATGGCTATCTCAGCAAGTCCATGGTATTTAAACCATTGTTTCCACCACAAGCATGCCTCATTGGTCAATTTCAACTTGGTGATCATAGCTTGATTAGCAGGGGTAGTACCCGTGGCAGTAAAGTAGTCCTCCATGGTCTTAATCCAAATCTCTGCCTCGAATTCAGCATCTTTTCCCTTGCCATTGAATTCCGATGGCTTAACCTACTTAAGAAGACACTTCTTCTCTTGAATTTCAATCGGACTAGCGATAGCTGTATTACCCTGGGTTATCATAAGTTTCACAATTTAGTTTAGTGCTTTAAACTTTTCAGCTTCGTTTCCACATTAACATATCTTACTAGTTTTGTAAAATAATGATGGGCCAAAGAGCACAATAATTTTACAAAATCTAGTCACTGTTATCTTTAATTATCAGTAGCCATATGCTATGATTTTTACAAGTAAGGGATATTTACAAATGGCAGATGTTTACAAGTAGAGATACATCAGCATCAATAGGATATGCTAGATGCTATGTATAATTTTCAAAACAGGACATCATTATATCTTTCTTTTTTCAGGGATGGATATCAATTACATTCATGTAGAACAGAGTAGGCCAATTGCTTTCTATGTCCGGAAACCTATACTGTGGAGATGGCAAATTTGGAAAACCATGGATACGGTAATCTCGATATGATGGGACCTAAAACGGGCCGTCACTGGCTCATGCACTAGCCGGACCTCTATTATGCACTCAACAACCCCACGGCCTCGCGGCCAGGAGCGTGCATGACACATATATCATCTTCCTAAACATATTACGTTTGTATCATGTCTCGTAGTCCAACTTTAATCCAATTAACACTCCTCAGAGGGAGTCCCTAACACATTGCCAAATAGCACGAAGTACACACATAAGAGGTCCTCCAACGGCTGACTGCCGCTACCTCACTGCGACTCTCCTACATCTTGGGGATTGGTCCCTCGATGCGTTGCTAAACATATATAACATACGAACATAAACTTCTCTCTTTTATGATTCGCGTATTTCCAAGAGATATACCATGCTTCCTCACTTTACTTTCCCCTTAGACCCAACACCTAGCCTACAGCTTGGGCAACCTTACTCACTCAACGTTGGTCATGTCTCTAGAAAGCAATTGCCATGCATCCAGGAGATATTATCTGATACCTTTTATCATTTTATGCTTCATGCAAATTGTGAATGTCCATGTGCTCAAACAATTAAGACAATCAGCATTGGTGCACATGTGGAAAACATTTCTTTCAATGATTTTCGACTATTGCTCGTATGCGGCGTTGTATGAACCTAGCACCGAGAAACCCTCGTGCTACTAGATCCTTAATTTTTAATTATCGACCAACCTAAATGGTATGCATAAAAACCATCAAGATTTTTATCATTTTATTCAGCATTTTAAACACCTTTTATACACTCTACCCCCTCACCCGTTTAGGTTGTGCATCGTTGATCGGTTTAGGGTTCATTTTTCACATTTTTATTGTATGAAAATCAATAGAAACTCACTAAAACATAAAGGTAGGGCTGAACTGAGGCTAAACGTCATACTTCAAACCCCCCATACATCCACAAACATGAATCTTATTTTTTCTTAATTTTCGGCACTCAAAATTTATTTTTTTTCTATTTTTTTCTATTTTTTCTATTTTTCTTATATTTTTGCAATATTAAATGACTAAAAATTCAAAATGAGTTTTGGGCTATGGCCCTTAGGTTCATTTGCACAAAAAACACAAGTTTAGTTGGTGTGTCTTAGTATATTTTTCATTTATATCTCAAAAACACCAAAATTTTTCATATTTCGCATGTTTTACGGGTTTTACACTATTAATTTCATCCACAACACTTATGATTTTCTGCTTTTATAATTTCAAACAGTTGGAAGACATTGCAAACAACATTATAATGCATAAACATCCCATGGGAACAAATATTCATGAAGCAAATTGCATAAAACATCAATTTCCTTTGTAAAAATGAGATTACCGTTCTTTGCAGGTTGGGGGTTTTTATTTGCCATATCTCAGGACTGATTTTCAGCCACCATTAATGCTCATTACAGTCCACAATCAGTAATCTTCCTTCCTCTTGAACCACGGAGCAATCTGGTCTTCATTGGACAAGCATATGTCATCCATTCTTCTTCTTCTTCTTCACCACATGAATCTGCCTTTAGGGGAGAGAGAGGGAGGAGAGAGAAAGACTGAAATCAGAATTCTTCACAGAGACCACCATTTCTCGGGCGAGAGGCGGCGATATGATTGGCATCCAGCAGGGAAGCAAGGGCAATGATCCGTGGTGTAGGTTGTTTGCAGGCTGGAGGTTGGCCTCCTCCATCCATGGCGTGAAATTCGGCACCCTCTGTTGGCGCCTTCTCCTCTCTTCCCACGATTTTTCATGTGGCTTTTGGTTGGGGGGTTAAAATGTCCCCAAAGGGCACCCCTCCTTTGGTCCATGTTGTGGCCACCCTTTCAAATCTTGACCATTTCTTGGCTCTGAAAAATCTTGGGCATCCGGCTTGGCATCCCGCATTGGTTAGTAACTCTTGTCAACCTGCACATCAGTCTGAAAAATTATGAAAAATCAAGAAGTGTTGCTCGGACGCCTTTAAAGCACTTTGACGCTTAAAATCCTCCTAGATCGAGCCCCCGCCTTTGACGTTGAATATTTTTCCCTTGATATTCGTAATTTTTAGCTATTTTTAAGCACTTCTCGGCACCAAAATTTTGCTCTCATTGGCGACCACGGGATAGGGCAACTCAGCTCGTCGAATCCCACACCAAATCTGCACTGAAACAACCAAAGGAAGCATCAAGCTGATACAAAACAAATATGCAATAAAACTCAGCACAATGCTCACCCTACCCCCTCCCAGAACCAAGGCGTGA
This sequence comes from Lygodium microphyllum, assembly GCF_053477565.2. NCBI lineage: Eukaryota > Viridiplantae > Streptophyta > Polypodiopsida > Schizaeales > Lygodiaceae > Lygodium > Lygodium microphyllum. The sequence continues at coordinate 62,416,231 of NC_141140.1, forward strand.
CATCCGCAAGGAGTAGGCCTAGCATAATCTGATAAAAGGTCCGAAGCTACTCACTAACCAACTGCTCCAGCACAGCCAAACTAAAAAGAACAATCAAAGAGGTTGCCCTAAGTGGTGGTCTAAACTACCTACCTAACTAAGGACAACACAACTAGGAGCTCCTATTAGGCGAGGACTCCTATAGCCTGATCAAGAAGTATTTTCTTTTAGCACATTTCAGCTTTTAGGTTTTTTATTTTTCCATACTGGGGCATGTAAAAAGGAGGGAGCTGAGCGTAGTGACCCAAGGAGAACAGGGCATCGGCCTCAGGTCCTGTCTCGGTACCCAAGAACCTACCAAGCCCTCGCAAGGCGACACTGAATCCTTTTTTTATGCTCACTTTTATTTTCGCTCCAACCTTCCTTGTTTCTTGTTTTCTAGCAAGATGCCACCCCTAGGACGACAGGGCATCGGCCCCGGGTCTGATTTGTCCCCCAGGAACCTACCAAGCCTTCGCAAGGCAATGATCAACTACGTATACATTTTTCTTTTGTTTGTGCTTCTCTACTTTTAGAGGGGTTAGAACCCCTTTTTACACACCTTTGTATTTATTTATTTTCTTTTAGGATATTCAGGGTTTCTTTTCATCATCATTATTTTCTTCTGGTAGGCTTCTCTAACTACCTCACAACTAACAGGAACTCCTAGAACGGCTGCCTAGCAGGCTAGCAGAACGGGGTCACTAGGACTTCCGTCTAAAACAGATCTTTTGATGCTTGACAATGGCTTTACAGGAGGCAACAACTACTAAGACCTCCCTCAAACATACTGAACCTAAACCTGGGACTTCATGCCTTGGACGCCGGTCCCCAATAAGAACCGAAAAGCCCCCCTTAACAAGTACACAAACACATATAGCACAAAACCACAGTACTCATAAAGGAGAGATATCACCTGGATAGGGCCACAAGAAGCGCCGATGCCGAGACAAAGGCTCCCTCCAGCTCCACGGAATTTGTCAAGCACAGGACTCAAGCAAGAAACCATTAACCGCACTTGCACTAAACAGACAACTGGCCCTCTTGGCCTAATGAAATAAACCACTTCACTACAAAACTGAATCGGCCCTCTTGGCCTAATGAAATCAAACAGAATAGCACCTACACATCCTTCCCTGGAATAGCATAGATATACAATAATAGGCTCCCTCCCAAGGAGGAAAAACAGGCTCATAGCCCTAAACTAAATGCATGAGGTTATGACCCATCCCTCTTGCATAAATAGCAAGAGGCGTATGCATAATATGTTGTCTAATCAACCTATGGGTCTCGGATAATAATGGTAGATTGGTCTCATCTACTCTTTGCATCACCCATATCAACCATCGTCTGCCATATATTGCATGTTCTGATAACATATCCCATAAGCGATCGGGTCCTGTTTCATCATTGATGACAATATCCAAACTAGGACCACAATTGAAGAAGAGGTCTTCGTCATAAGCAAGATTTGCTAATGAATCCGCAAACTGATTCCAGTAACGTGGAATCGGCTGAAAAGACACTCTCTCAAACTCCTCTAGTAGAGTCGTCGCAGTCCGATGATACATACAAAGAATGGGATTCCGCACTGTGTATGTCCCATCTAGCTGATTCAGGATCAACTGGGAATCCCCTTTTACTAACAATCGACGAATACCACCTTGCTTGGCAATATGCAGTCCCATAATCAAGGCTTTATACTCTGCCATATTGTTAGTGAATCCTACCCCGAGATAAGCAGCTAACTTCATCGTAACTCTTCGTCGGGGATCCCGGATTACTACTCCAACACTTCCTTTTTTATTAGGGCCGCTGGAAACTCTGTCAAAATATAATGTATACGTCCATAACGGGTTTACACAGCCGGCCATCACGAACTCCTCTATTTGTAATTATGGTAATCAAAGTTTAGTATGTTGAGAGGATGAACTGACGGCTCCATCCCACCTTCTTCATTGAACTCAACAAGGATACTCGTCAACAGTCGTAAACAGTGATGGCAGAAGACTTTAATCTCCCACACAAAAGTTCCGTCCTCTTTCTCAATCACTTTATACCCTTTGCTCCACCAGATGATTTTCCCCTGATGGTATCTCTGCTCCAGATATGGGTGCTCCAAATAAGGGATTAACCGACCCATCCACCAGCTTTTAAACTCTTTCGCAGGTCTCAGATCATTCCTAGCATGGACCTGCAATGCATTTCTTTTGTATTAGTATGCTTAGAAATAATAAGGTTTGATCTTATTAAGATTAACCTTATTCTTAAACTCTACTCCCTGTAGATCAGCTAATAGGGTTGTAGACCTATTCTTCGCTAACCTGACAATCTTGTAGGACCCATCCCATTTAGGTTCCAATTTTCCTGGGAAAAGCTTCCTATGCGCATCGTAATACAAAACCAATTGTCATTTCTTAAAGGTATACTTCTTCGCTTTTAGGTCATGCAACTGTTCCATGCGATGTTTAGCTACCTCTTGATGTAATAGGCTTTGCAACTTGATTTCATCTAGGTGCGCTAAGGTCGTAAATCGCTCTAATAGGGTATCCTCATTACCTAAAGAATGGTTTATTGCGAATCTAATGGTCGGTAACTCAATTTCTAAGGGTAAAACACACTCTTCACCATAAACTAGTTTGAACGGCGTGTGGCCATTGGCTCGCTTGAACATGGTATTATATGCCCATACTGCCACATATAGCTTCTTATCCTAGTCACGTTTCTTTTCAGATATGACTTTCGATAGGATACCCACAAGCTGCTTGTTGGTACTTTTAATCTGTCCATTTGCTTGCGGATTATAAGGAGTTGTTTTATTGTGCTTGATTTGCCAAGCCTCAATCAAGCTTTTGATAACCTTGTTTAGGAAATGGGTTCCACGGTCTGACACTAATTCTTTCAGGGGACCAAAACGGCATATTATCTGCTCTAAAAGGAAACTAGCAGTTTCTTTAGCATCATCTTTCCGTGTTGCACGTGCTTCTGACCACTTTGTGAAGTAGTCAGTTGCTACAATAATATACCTCTTTTGCGTAGTCGATGACGGAGTAATAGGATCCACAAAGTCTATTCCCCACTTCTCAAATGGAAGTATCGCCATAATAGGGGTGAGTGGTCTTTTCCTATTCTCTCGACTATCATGTCGTTGACAAATATCGCATCTCTTAACATATGCGAACGCATCCTGGAAGATGGTAGGCCACCACTAACCTGCTCTTAAAGCCTTTTGTGCTGTAAGCCGTCCAGCAAAATGACCTCCGCAAGCAGAATCATGGCACTCTTCCAAAATCAATGGCACCTCGTTAGGCATCACACATCGGCGATAGATGCCATCAACCCCTTGTCGATATAGTGTACCTGTAATCAAGGCAAACTTTAATACCTGCTGCTTAATTTTCCTTCTCTCAGCTTTAGATAGTTCGGATCCAGCCTCTCCTGTCGATAAATAATGCGTTATTGCAGCGTATCAGGAGGGAATAGACATCGTATCTATCTTAAATAATGACTCCATATCACTACCTTCAGCCAACCACAGATTCTTTCGGCTCCCCAAAGTCCACAAGACATTCCACAATACCCTGTAACCTTGGTGGCTTACTCCTGATCTCATAATCAAACTCTTGCAAAGCGATTAACCACTTTGCTAGACGATCAGACGGCTGCAGTTTATTCATCAATAATCGAAGCCCCTTCGCCTTCGTATAAAGCACAACTTTCTCATAGAGAATATAGTGCCTGAATTTCTTGGTCCCAAAGACCATCGCAAGACACAACTTCTCCATGTAGGTATAATTGATCTCTGAAATGCCCAATTTTCGACTAGCAAAGGCTATCAGATGATACCACTTTTCCTCCCAAATTTGGGCTAAACAGCAGCTAATACTATGCATGGTGGCGCTGAAAATATATAGAATACCTCACCTCTTTTAGGTGCTTTTAAAACATGTGCTTTTACTAGCTCTTGCTTCACATCCTCGAAAGCTACCTTACAAGGGTCACTCCATACAAATAAACAGCTAAAGGACAATAGATTTGTAAGCGGCAACGTTCTTTCTGCCAAGGCGCTTATGAATCTACGGTAATAATCAATCGAAGATAGAAAGCTATGAACTTCTTTCGGAGTGCGTGGAGGACCCATGGCAACTATGACTTTGACCTTCTCGGGATCTGTCGCAATCCCTACCGAACTGACCACATGGCCCAGCAAGAGCCCATAAGGTACGCCAGAAACGCATTTCTGTGGGTTAAGAGCGATACAAATTTGTCTGCAGCGCTCAAAATGATCAACTACCTTTCTCTCACGGTGGCGGCCCCTAAGTCATCAATAAACACCTTCAACTCTTCAGGGGATATGTCACCGAATGTCTTATCTACTATTCGTTGCCATGAACCAGGGGCATTGCATAAACCAAAGGCCATCACATGGTACGCAAAAGTACCAAAGACATTAATAAAAGTCGTTTTCAACTTGTCCTCTTCTGCAATTGCCATCTGGTTATATCTTGCAAAGCAATCCATAAACGAATATATCTTCCTATCCGCTAATTGATCCAAAATCTGGTCAATGAATGGCAACGGGTAGTAATCCTTAACCGTCTGCTTATTCAGCTCTCTAAAATCCACACATAATCGGATTTGATTATTTTTCTTCTTTCTGATTACAACTGGCGAACACCATTTTGTGTGTTGCACAGGAAAAATCAAACCTGCTTTCCGAAGCTTCTATAACTCCTCAAACAGCCCATCCCTCAGTTCAAAAGGCATACGCCTTACTTTTTGATGCATAGGACGACTGCCTTCTTTTACAAGAATAGTATGAACAGCCAGGCTGGGAGGGATGCCTCTCAGCTCATCATAAATCCAGGCAAAGATATCGCGGAATTCTTGAATTAGGGACACATAGTCCTCCCTTTCTGCTGAACTGAGCATAGAACCTAATTTGATTGGTCGCAACTCATCAGGCATACCAAGGTCTAGCTCGATAACATCTGCATCTCTTATATGATCTTGGGCCTCTATCAGCTCATTCAAAGTGATCTGATAGACGTCTTCCATGGTGGATCCCTCTTTGGACTCATCACTCGATGTCTCACTGGCGGATAAATCTTCTAATGTCTCCAATTCTGTGGAAGATAGAGGAGCTCTCTCACTCTACGCGGGGACTCAGGATAGGCATCAATCACTACGCGCTGAGCACCTCTGTCGAATATCAGCCGACCGGCGGGTATATCCACTTGACAATCCGCTTGCAAGATCCAAGGTCATCCAAGTAATACTTGGTAACTTGGACGCCCTACAAAACGAATTACCCTAAAGTCCAACAGACATTCTACATTTGCAACAGTGACATGGACCTTAGTAATGCAGTCTTCTGGCTATCTCAAACTATCATCCGCCATTCTGAGAATTGTGGAGGTATCTTTCTGGATCACAAGACCCAACCTTTCCATCAGTTCAGAACTCATAATGTTAACAGATGATCCTGTGTCGACAATGGCATGATCTACTAATATTCTATCGATATAGGCTGCAACGCTTGGATAATGCTTCTCAGCATGCTTGAACCAATCATCACCAACTCGCGCAATACCCAAAGGTTCTACGATATACCCAGTATGCAAGATCTTTCTAAATTCCTTGCGTACTCCTGGGGAAAGCTTAATAAGCTATACAAGGTTCACATCCGGCTTGACTTCACAAAGAGAGCTCGCCAAATCAAATTCATGATAGTTCGGCAGAGTTTGCTTTTCACGCCAAACCATCCACTCTTTAGGTCGTTGAACCGGCTTTATTGCTTCTTTTTTAACTTTCACCTTCTTCTTCGGTGGTTCCTTATCCTTAACATCGGCTTTACTCTCCACGGGCTTCAGAGGTCCCCCTTCCATGGTAGGATCCAGAACTTGCATTCCTTTATCGCCTTGTTTAGGGTTTCCGTCGACAGGCTTATCCTTGTCGGCCTCTCTACCCTTTTGACCTCTTGTAAGGATAGCTCGCAGATTAGAGGTTTCAGCGTCATTAACACGCACAACCTCAATCAAACTAACCCCACTACCACTAGGCAGCTCATCCACTGTAGTCTTTGGTCCCGTTGGAGTATTTGTTTAGACCCGTCTTCTTGCTGGGAATCATTTCCTTGCGCACGATGATTAACACGCCCTGGTTGTCGACTACCTCGCTGGAGGGAACTAATCTTACTCCAGCAAGTGGCTGCTAAATGGCCGGATTTTCCACAAATGTCCCACTTGACATTTGGGCAATTTCGTGGATAATGTTGCCCACCATACCATTTGCAACTAAACCTTGAAGGTGCACCCTCATCTGGGTATCTAGTTCCTATCAAATTTTGTTGTTTCTTAAGAAAGTTGACATCAATGGCTATTTGTCGATACTTCTCTGTAATCATGTCGGTATAATGCTTCATCATGTCCTTAACCTCGCCAAGAACATTGGAAGCGCTCGAGTCGTAGCCTTGATTAGTACCCTGTTGTTCCATCGGCCTAAAAATTCGATTAGGCACTGGTTGTTGACCCGCAGGCATGGTATTAGGATTAACTGCCTGGCTTCCACCATTTGGAGCCATTTGACTACCCGTAGGCATCGACATGCTAGGGGGAGCTGGTAATAAAGGCACATTCTGCATCATGTTCCCTCTCCCATTAGGATTAGCTATCGCTATCCCTTGGCTACCACTGCCATTGCCCGTTGCCATATTATTTCCCAATGCGAGACCCATATTCGAATTGCCTTGAGAGGCATAGGCTGCTTGCAGTCGGGATTCCACTTCTTGTGCTCGCGTAATGGCAGTATCTATATCCCCCAAAGGGACACTACTCAACTGCAACTGGATATTAAAGTCCAAACCATGCAGAAAATATTGCAATTGGGCAGCTATGGGGATAGGAATAGAGGTGTCTAACTTATGGAAAAACTATTTTAATTTCTTCGCATAAGCATGAATATCCTCGTGTGGTTCTTGGTGGGTCACGTTGAGTACATGCAACCAATATTGCCCACCCCTTTCAAGGGCAAACTCCCTTCGAAAAGCTCCATAAAATGCATCAATATTCAATATGGTTCCGGCTTCTAAACCATGATACCATATGGCAGCTCTTCCTTTGAGAGTCATGTTGAAGAACATCATTAAATGTCCTTCTTCTTGGATACGACAGTTAAACATCAGCTTTTGAAACTCTCTGATGTGGAGTTTCGCATCTTCCTCAACTAGCCCATTAAAAATGGATAGCGGGTAACCTAGAGCCGGAAAATCTGTCGTTCCTGCAGGAATTGCAATAGGCTGCGCCATGACGGAAATTGGATTTGCACTAGAAATAGGGGACGGTGGGGTTACCCCTCCTGCACTTGATGTAGACTGCCTTATGGAAGGAAGGGGAGCACTAGAGCTTCCACCTTCTCCTAACTTACTGCTTGTGGCACCAAGGCCACTAGATCCACTCCCTCGTAAGGGTTCAGCACTGCTACGCTTAGGGGAATACCTCCTAAGAATTTCAGTACGTCGCGTAGCTCTTTCGTCTCTCTCTTGCTTTTGAATTTCGGCTAGACAATGCTTATCGATGAATAACGGGTCAATCTCAGTATCCTTTGGCATAAACTGCTAATTGGTTCCTAGACAACCAGGATTTGAGGACTGCCACTTCTAAGCGGCTCCCGGCAGATGCACCACTGATGGGACCTAAAACAGGCCAACACTGGCTCATGCACTAGCCGGACCTCTATCATGCACTCAACAACCCCACGGCCTCGCGGTCAGGAGCGTGGATGACGCATACATCATCTTCCTAAACATATTGCATTTGTACCACGTCTCGTAGTCCAACTTTAACCCAATTAACACTCCTCAGAGGGAGTCCCTAGCAAATTGCCAAATAGCATGAATTACACACATAGGAGGTCCTCCAACGGCTGACTGCCGCTACCTCACTGCGACTCTCCAACATCTTGGGGATTGGCCCCTCGATGCGTCGCTAAACATATATAACATACGAACACAAAATTCTCTTTTATGATTCACGTATTTCTAGGAGATATACCATGCTTCCTCACTTTACTTTCCCCTTAGACCCAACGCCTAGCCTATAGCTTGGGCAACCTTACTCACTCAACGTTGGTCATGTCTCTAGAAAGTAATTGCCATGCATCCAAGAGGTATTATCCGATACCTTTTATCATTTTATACTTCATGTAAATTTTGAATGTCCATGTGCTCAAACAATTAAGACAATCAGCATTGGTGCACATGTGGAAAACATTTCTTTCAATGATTTTCGACTATTGCTCGTATGCGGCGTTGCATGAACCTAGCACCGAGAAACCCTCATGTTACTTGGTCCTTAATTTTTAATTATCAACCAACCTAAATGGTATGCATAAAAACCAGCAAGCTTTTCATCATTTCATTTAGCATTTAAACACCTTTTATACACTACCCACTCACCCGTTTAGGTTGTGCATCGTTGATCGGTTTAGGGTTCATTTTCCACATTTTTATTGTATGAAAAGCAATAGAAACTCACTAAAACATAAAGGTAGGGCTGAACTGAGGCTAACCGTCATACTTCAAACCCCCCATACATCCCCAAACATGAATCTTAATTTTCCTTAATTTTTGGCACTCAAAATCCATTTTTCCCTTATTTTTTCCTATTTTTCCTATTTTTCTTGTATTTTTTGCAATATTAAATGACTGAAAATTCAAAATTAGTTGTGGGCTGTGGCCCTTAGGTTCATTTGCAGCCAAAACACAAGTTTAGTTGGTGTGTCTTAGTATATTTTCCATTTATATCTCAAAAATACCCAATTTTTTCATATTTCGCGTGTTTTACGGGCTTTACACTATTAATTTCATACACAACACTTATGATTTTTTGATTTTATAATTTCAAACAGTTGGAAGACATTGCAAATAATATTATAATGCATAATCATCCCATGGGAACAAATATTCATGAAGCAAATTGCATAAAACATCAATTTCCTTTGTAAAAATGAGATTACCGTTCTTTGCGGATTGCGGGTTTTTATTTGCCATATCTCGCGACTGATTTCCAGACACCATTAATGCTCATGACATTCCACAATCAGCAATCTTCCTCCCTCTTGAACCACGGAGCAATCCGGTCTTCATTGGACAAGCATCCGTCATCCATTCTTCTTCTTCTTCTTCACCACATGAATCTGCCTTTAGGGGAGAGAGAGGGAGGAGAGAGAAAGACTGAAATTAGAATTCTTCACAGAGGCCACCATTTCTCGGGCGAGAGGCAGCGATATGATTGGCATCCAGCAGGGAAGCAAGGGCAATGATTAGTGGTGTGGGTTGTTTGCAGGCTGGAGGTTGGCCTCCTCCATCCATAGCGTAAAATTTGGCGCCCTCTATTGGCACCTTCTTCTCCTCTCTCCCCACGATTTTTCATGTGGCTTTTTGTTGGGGGGTTAAAATGTCCCCAAAGGGCACCCCCCCTTTGGTCCATGTTGTGGCCACCCTTTCAAATCTTGACCATTTCTTGGCCATTTTTCTGTCCGGACTCCGAATTGAGCTCTGAAAAATCCTGGGCGTTCGGCTTGGCATCCTGCATTGGTCAGTAACTCTTGTCAACCCACACGATAGTCTAAAAAATTATGAAAAATCAACAATTGTCTCTTGGGCGCCTTTAAAGCACTTTGGCGCTTAAAATCGTCCTAGATCGAGCCGCCGCCTTCGATGTTGAATATTTTTCCCTTGATATTCATAATTTTTAGCTATTTTTAAGCACTTCTCGACACCAAAATTCCGCTCTCACGATACTTGTGACATCCTTGGATTATAATCCTATCGACTGGGATTACCTTTAGTACCTTATCATAGACATAACGGTATAGATGTATCTGCTGATCACTGGTAATTATAAGTGGATTCCTTCTGGATGGACAAAAGATAAAGGCCTAAACTACTTTTAAATTTTCCATCCATTCAAGGCGTTTTACATTAGTTTGCATGTTAAAGAATCGATTGGCCTTGATCTAACAATAACGCTCATCCCAAAACCATCTTATTTTGCAATTCACAGGGGATTGATCATATAGGCGATCCAGTATCCTCATCATTTCTCTTCTCCACTCGTCATCCGTGGAGTTCAGTCAGATGTGTACATTGCTCAAAAAACGAGGAACTGGTTCAAAGCTTTATTATTCTATCTAAGTTTATCCCTTAACAATCAAGATACTGATTATTAGTTAGAACAGTTAGTCTTAAAAACCATAGATATTTTTAATTTCAATTATGCTCTGATACCACGTGTCACATACCTACCTAACAATTCCTTGGCACAACACATTTTAGTGGTCCATCAAGGAACTATCCTAGATGGCTTCGCCTGACATTCGCGAGAATGCACAAGGTCTATGGTCTAGGTTTCCTAGAGTCCACCCCGTAACGGAAGGTACCGGCCATCCCCGCGAGGATCAACCTACAAGATTAGGGTCCTAATTTGACAACTGAGGTCTTGATGCATCAATAGCTCCATCGGAGGTATCCCACAAGGGCTTCTTGTTCAATTGGAGCGATCCTAGTTGATCTTGGTTCATGGAGTGCAACACTTTTTTTCAGCAACTAGTTAGGATTAAGGGAACCTTAATGGAGTTCTAGCACAACCACCACACTTTCCCCCTAAGATAATTACTGATCAAGGTTTTAAGACCTTACCCTATGTAATTCAACACTTGGCTCTACCTAATTTTTCCTAATTAAGGTTTCATTCAATCTCTTGAGAGAAGGTCCCAACTTACTAGGACCACCCATCCGTAAGACGGATCTCTCAGGGAGGATCAACCACCCGCTTTTTCCACAAATGGTTTTCTTTAGTTTTCTAATTACCTATCACATTAAGTTATGACATATGAAAGAAACTTCGTTAAATTAACCCATTATCATAGGTTCCTTTGCGTAATTTTATAACACAATACAAAGACAGAGAAAAATAATCTTTTTGCAAAACATATTTATTTATTATTTCACAAAGTTATTTACAATGCTTTTCCCCTTCTGCCTACGCAAAAGATAAAACTTCCGTTCATCGGAAAATCCCTTCTATCTATGCAGAAGAAAACAAACCCTCCACAATTTTCGTTCCTTCCCTAGTACCGGGGACTCCAGGATCCCATCCTGATTCGTGTGAGGATTAGGCAGTTCCTAGGAGCGATCAAGAGATTTACGGCTAGAGCCCCCTTGGTACTCTTGCCTCCTCTTGCCTAACAGATTCCTCACTGAGTGACCTCTCGCCATCATCGGAGCGGTCCAAAGCTCCTCACGGCGGTACAAAACAATCCCCCTTGGAGCAGGGTTCCGCGTCTAGCTGTGGAGGAGGCATAGCACAAAATTTCCTCTTATTATCCTGATTATATATTTACAATCATATCTAACTGCTGCAAGCACAATTAATCTTTCCTTTCCAACCATCATTGCATTCACAAATCACAAAAAGAAACAGCAACAAGTGTTTTTAGCATGGGAAGCAGCCCCACTCAAATCTAGGTTTTCTCTTTTAAGGTTCCACCTTAATCTTTAGGTTTTGATTCCTACTTGCAACTCTTTTTCAGGATCCACAAGTTATTTCAAGAATCTCAAGTGTATTTTATCCTTATTAAAAATTTGGTATTTTTTCCCTAAAAGATAATATGGGCATTTATACCTATGGCAGGTATTTTATCCACTGCCCTGCCACCCTAATTCTTGCTTAGCAGGATTTCAAATGCTTTTCCAAGTCTATTTAGACTTTAGAATTTATATCGACAAATTCTTATCAATGTCCAATAAGTCTTACAGACATCTGATATTTATTTAATTTTCTCATACTGATAGTTTTAGGGTTGTCGAGTATTTTCTTAGAGGAAGAATCCCACAACCCCAAGAGAAATTTAATTCACCATCATGGGCATATTTTTTGTTTGCTAACATCATAATAATGGGAATATCCTTTGCAAATTCAAGTCTCTTGCAACCATTAACAGTGCCAGTGTCTATGGTAGCCAATGCAACATGAAATAATTGTGAAGGATTTACAAGAACTGCACTATTTGCACATGTATGGACAGTAGCTGTATCACTTGGGAATGTATGGTGGATGCATGCAGTGATGGGTAGAGTATGCAATCAAGAATGGTCTCAGCAAGAGAACTATTGATGAAAATGATGTATGGATCTATGTGGCATTGAGAACCACCATTGAGGCCCAGGATGTCTTGGAATAAGGACCTCAGCATTGGGATAATATATGCTCATTGAAGGAGTTCTTGTAGGGTATTGCAGATAGCTAGTCCCACATAGTCAGCCCGAAAAAGTCAATTACAGCAAATCCTTCTTGTGTGATTGAGTGCAAACCCTATAGCTCAATTTGAAGTGGGCATTTTCCCCTTTGATATGAGATAAAATTTTCCCCATTCCGCCCTATGGTTTGGGAGATACGCCCAATTTTGTGCTCAAAGGTATTGTGGGAGGTAGCAGTCCTACATAGTCAGCCCACAAAAGTCAATTATAGCAAATCCTTGATCATTTACTATCAGATATATTTTTACATATCCTCGTAGAGGGGATCAAGAGCTTTAATTTGAATCAGAAATTTTGGCGATTGAAGCTTCCTAGCTCAAGATATTTCCATTTCTATAACAGGGGGTCTAGTGGACTACACTTAGGATGGTAGGCCACAAGGGAAAAGCAAAGGCCCAAGAGGACTTCCAGCATGAAATAAAGGACTCTCATGCCTCAATGAATGATCCTAGCTCAGCCCAAGAGGAATGTCACACCTAAATGTGGTAGGACCTAATTAAGTAACTAAAGATCACCTATTGAGGGAAGTGGGTGGGCAGAACCCTCAATGGGTAGTGGTCCTAGAGAACAGGGAGGCTTCTCACAAGGTTTTATTGACCCTTAGAAATTGTAGGTTAGAATCCAATTCATACTGTTTTAGAGGACCGGAATGTGACTATGCCCTATGGATAAAGAGATTGAGCAGCACATCCCTCTTGTTTCCCATTCTCCTTGAACGAAGTGCAGCATGGATCTGCTCTAGCTTGGGTATCTTTGCATAAAGTATGATTTCTAGGACCCAATGCTAGAATGTTGTCAAAGGCCTTGACTACTAGGAACCCGAATTTCCAATTGGAGATCCCAAAAAATATGATGCTATTAATGTACCTTACCATCTAAAGATGAAGCCTTGGGATTCAACTTAGGGTTGATCAAATCACCATTTCTTCATAGATGTTGATATGTAGGTAGCAAACAATGGGGATGCTCTCTATTCCTCACATCACATAACAAATGAGTGGTGGTAGGGGACTTGACCTTAGAATATTGTTTTTTTGGTAGGAACACTAGCTTTCATATCAACCCTAGTTGTATAAAGTCTCAAAGGTAATCTTAATCACTTCTAGACTCAACTAAGGTCCTATCTTCTCCAACTCAATCAATGGCTCTCTCTCTCTCCCCCCTCATATCACACACTCTTTCTCTCATTAAAAAAAGAATTCTAAAATAATTGCATTACTTATGTAAATAAAGAAGGAGGAGCTTATCCTTGATGACATGGATTGAAAAGAAAATGTAAGTAATAGTATAATCAAGAGTTAAATTTCATTAGAGGCATGCTATGGGAAGATACAAATTCTATGCTATCTTCATTGATAACCATGCAAGGAAGACATGGATATATTTCATTAAGGAGAATAGGGAGGCATTTACTTACTTTTAAACCTTTAAGGATATGACAAACCTTTCAGGTATTTACTCACTTTTAAATCTTTAAGAATATGGCAAAACATGAAATTCAAATGTTGTTTTCATTCAATTATACATGATAGAAAGATGGTATTGCTCATGAAATAGCATGCAAATTGTAGAATTTGAGAGAGCATTGATTTTTAAAAAAATAACTAATAAAGAGCCCGTAAGAGGTGTAGGGTGCCAAAGTGAGTTTGGGAATCTCCCTTTTGAATACTAAAAAGGTGGCACCTGGATAACATGCCCATAAGTTTCTGAAAACCATATGATGTGACTAACATTGGAAAGCGCTTGAAAAATGGAATCTATTGAGCTATAGAGTGCTCAATTTGGAGTTATAGTGTTCAAGTTATGACAAATCCAAATATTTGACCACATGTCCCAAACTTATGGGAAATTCCCATATTCCCCAATATCGTGCTAAGGAGGAAAAGAGAATAGTAGTGGTTGAGTTGGAAGCAGAGAAAGAGTTAGTGGCGACCTTCTAGCTGGAAAAAACCCAGCAAGTGGCCATGTATTAAAAGGAAATTAGTGAGCTAAAAGAAAAGCTCAGTACCAAGGAAGAATAGGAGGAAACCTGGAGAAAATAGCTCAAAGATGAGAACCGGGAGCTGGTTGGACTACAAGGTGAACATAAACTCTTAATAATGTTGCATGAGGACTTGGAAGCTCAGCTCGAGAAAGTCCAATTAGGCATGGATGAGCTCGCTGCAAGAGAAGCAAAAATAGAGCAGGAAGAGGAAGAGCATCATCGAGAGGTCAAAGACATGGCAGTAAGGATGATGATAGAGATAGATGAGTAGGAGATATTGGAGAGAGAGATCAAGCACTTGGAAAAGGAGAAGGAGGGGATAACTTAGAAGTGAAAAGAATAGGAATTGGCAATAATAGCCTTAACATAGAGGCAGGGGGAGAGCTTCGAGGAGATGAGGAAGAGGGCAGAAGAGTGGGCAACCCGTAATGAAAGGAGGGTGAAAACCTTAGCGCACCGTTTGGTTCAAGAAGAGAAAGACAAAGTACTCTCACTGAATGCAGAGCAGAGGCCACCCAAGTGGGCTTTGAAAATGAACAACTCGCCTTTGTGAATACCTCACTAAATGTCACACAAGTAGAGAAAGGAGAATCCATAGAAGCCATAAAGAAGATGCTAGGGATAGCGCGCAGGCCACCCTAAGAGTAGGGCCTGCATATGCCACCACAACCCATAGGAGTTGGCCTTAGCCCCGAAGAGTAGCACCACTATCTCCTACTTTCACGCCTAAACCCACCAGAAGTTGAAGCACTTGGATCACAAAAGAGACACAACAAGAGCCAAGGTAGGAGGAGGAGGTTGAAATGAACTTTGAAATAGCAAGAGGAAGAGATTGTCCCACCGCCTCCTTCCCTTACAACCAGATGAGCAGCAACAAGCAGATACCTCCACATAAAGAAAGGTGACAGTGAGAAAAAGGAGAAAAAAAATGGTGGAAGAAACAAGAAGAAGATGGAATGCCAGACCAGTAATAGTACCACCTGTACCTATCCCACCATGCAAGGACAAATTCCTAGAATGCTTCCACGCCGACATTGTGATCTGGGAACATCAAGAAATGGCGAAGAACCCCTTCGATCTTAATTCCAATTCCCCACCAACCCACATAGAGTTTTTCCCATTAAGGTGGTGGAGGAGGTATTAATATCGGAGGTAGGCTCGGGGAGAAATGGCTGAAGGAGAGAGAACAGAACCCTATTCTATGGGGCACTAAAGATGATAAATTTTGGCAAAATAAAGTTTAGAAGTGCCGAGGTCTATGCCTGGTTATGAATGCCAACCTATATGGAGAAGGCGGATCTATGAGACGTCAACATGGACACTTGGATGGCCTTTTGCAACACTCAACCCTTTGAGTGGAACAACCCAACGTTCATGCCATACCCTCGAAGGATAGGAGTGGATTTTGACCCCAATGTCCATGGCCGGTATGACTTCTCGATAATCTATAATCCGCATTGTACTACATATAAAGATGCCCTTATTTTAACATAAAAAATTTTGTATGATACCATGGTGTGCCGCTTCATCAAATGAATTCTCTTCGTGCCCTGATTCCGCCTTTATTACCACATGTAATTACCTTAGATTGCTTAGGATACTCCTTAGGCAAGACCCCACTTCGTAGGAGTGCAGCATCTGAGCCCTCCCTTTTGATCCTAATGCTATAGATAGTTGTACAATGGCTCATCTAATGATACGAGTTGCACTACTACCTTAATTTTTCTTAGCTCTTTTAGAGGATATGAATGATAGCTGCTTCACCCGTTGCTGTAATCATCCATTCCTCTTCACCACTACCCTTCAAGTCTGCCTAGACCTCAAGGGGTATCTCCAAAGCCGCCAGTTTGATGGAGCTCAAATATGCGGAAAATATATGTCATGCAAAGTGAACTTTTTGTATCAAAATGTCATGAGATCCATCCTTTTATGTATTCATAAATACAAAATGTACCATGTTGTATGGTCTAATATGTGGACAAGGGGAACAAAAATACTAAGGTTCTAAAGTCCTAATTTTTCATGTACTCAAATGTTTTTTATAAAGAAATATGAGTATGAGAAGAGTTGTGTGATGGTTGGTTAGGGGAGTTGCAACCACTTGCTCTCTCTTTATCATCCCATTCTCACGTATCTTTCTCTCTCTCTTTTTGGGGCACAACTCTTGCTTCTTTCTCTCTATGTATTTCTTGCTGAATCCATGGAGGAGGGAGAGAGTGAGGATGAGGAGAGTGTTGATCTTTTGTGTACCATGTTTGTGGAAGGTAGAGAGGCTTGAGATTGAAAGCCAAGCTTTCCACATAGACTTTGTGGGAGTGTTCTCTAGTTCTCTTGTTGTTCTTGGTACTTGTGGGAGGGGCTATCAAGTGGTGCGCAGCCGAGGAAAACCCGCTTAAAAACCCGAGAAAACACCTACAATCTTAAAAATTCCTTTAAAAATCATAAAAATTTTAATTTTAAAAAACCTGAAAAATTCTTTACCAAATTGGAAAATTTCTTGGTTTATTTTCCTAGTTGAAAAGCAAAAAATAAATTGCAGATAAATTACAAATATAAAAAATCCTTCAAAATCCATTGAAAATTGAATAAAATTTATTAAAAAATCAATAAAATCAGAAATAATTTCAGAAAAAAGTCAAAAAATTCAACTAACTCATTTTATTATTCCTAGAATATTCCATATGCAAAAAATGCTTTGCCAAACGGTCCAACTATTATTTTAACGCAAAAATGCTAAATTCAATACCTAAATTCATGAGAAAATCATTTTTAATTCCAAAAATAAGCTGAAAAATACTGGATAAATCCAAAAATATTTTTGAAACTTGATGGTCTATTTTTCACTCATGATGGACTGCTCAAACCTCACCATAAAAATTTATAATATATTCATATATCTCATTTATCCCATTTTAATCATATTTAAAAAAAACAAACAAACCAACAAACATTAGATATCACCTCTAAAATAAATTTTAAAAAATAAAAAAATAAAAAAATAACCTAACAACACAGTCGACAAAAACAAAAACAAAACAAATTGTGCACACCAAACAAATATACGTCCACTAACCTTGCCTTGACGTGTCATCATATCATTTTCAGTTCGTGGTTTTTTTTCTTTTTAGATTACTGACTTGCATCTTGGGATTGAGATGTGCACATTTCATTTCATTGCACACACACATACCCACTTCTAGATAGTTTTCTTTTTCTCTTTCTATTTTTTATTTTTCGCTACCCCAAAAATCATGATTAATTCTTAAAATGAATCCTAAACACCACCATACCACACGTGCTCGCTCCAAATATATATATTTTTAAAAATAAATTAAAATCAAACCGCCATTCACTTTACACGTGCTACATGCGCTTTAGAGGCATCTTAATTTTAAATAAAAATGAACCAGTCTCACAAAAATGCATGCACTGAAAAAGAAGAGCGCTTCAGACACATCAAATTTTTAATCAATGAATATGTATTTTGAGATTTGAGTTTCGGCTTTGAAGTCCGGGATTCATTAAAAGCACCATTTCACATTAATAAATTGTAACTAACAATTTAAAACTGAACCGCCGTTTTCTTATTAAGATTTATAACCTAATAAAATTTCAACCATTGTTAATCATTTATTAAAACAAACACTTCACTAAAATCATTCCCCTCACTGCACTTTTTTCCCTTTCCAATAAATACGTTTCATGGGATGGACACATGCAGTCTTTTGATCTGTCATTGCTTATAGAAGTTCTGGTTATGTCCTGAGAAGGTTATTGAGGTATTATGGTTTGATTGTATGATACGATTACCTGTGCGGTTTGTAGTTTTCTTTTCTACCTAATACGGAGTCTCGAGTGTATGTTTGTTGCATAGCATGAAGCTTTCAGTCACATATGTGTGGAGGTCATGCCGAATTTTTTCTAGGATGTGGATTGTTTAGGGTGGTCAGTTGGTTAGTCATGTCTGTGTATGCTTATTCTGATCGATTTCTTTTTTATCGATATTCTGTTGTTTTACATGCATTCACTATGATTGTCTATATGTGTGGTATGTGTGTATATTCCATCTGAATGGCGCCTCAAGCTCCTCCTCCTGTTCAGTATGTCCCATTAATCAGTAGGGATTATTCTTCCCTACTGACTTTTGAGCCTATTGCGAAAGCTAGCCTTGCATCTTTTGTGGCTGCTTCACTCCCTTTGATTCCAGACGATCCAGCCCTTTGTGATGAGTTTCTCGCGCCATACAGTAAGAAATCGGGCTTGGTTCGTGGTAGTTCTATAGTCCTGACAGCTAGAGGGTTAGGGAAGGCTTTGTCTCTTTCCTACAAAGGAGAACCCTTCGTCACAGCCAAACAATTATTCTCAAATGAAGAGATCCTTAAGCTATTACAGAAGCAGACTAAATAGGTCCTTGATGTCAAGAAGGTGATTAATACTTCAGGAGTGTCTTTCTCAATGATCACTAATCCTCTCTGAAAGCTAGTCTGCCAATTTCTTCAGGACAGGTTCATGCCTGCCAAGTCACCATCTCACTATTTGTCCAAGGAGCTCTTCACAGCCTCCAGGGTGGTTTTAAAAGGGGTTGCCATTGACTAGAATACTTAACTTCTTACGAAGATGGACCGGCATTTTGTAAAGGTGACTAGAGGAAGTGTTACCAATGTAACCTATGGTTCATATTTATATGGTTTCTTGACATATTCAGGCCTTAAGAAGGGTGTTTTACCTCCTCCTCCATTTGATCCAGTCTCTTCCCCTCCACCTTTAGAAGATTCAGAACCCATTGACATAGAGGATATTGACTCTCCTCCTCTGTTGGTGGTCATTCAGCGGAAGCGCTTGAAGTGTGTAGTAGAGACAATTCCACCAGTCATTCCTTTAGTGTCAGTTTCTGCTACCTCCGAAAGTGACCTCCCTTCCTATCTCACATGCAACAACTTATTCAGGGTATATCGAGAGGGTTCTTTGGATATATCAGTTCCTTCATTGAATAGCTTAGTGACAGGGGATGCCATTCCTTTCCTTTGTAACGACATCTAGAGTTCTATTGAACTCTCAATGATAGTTTGTGTTCAACGTTATATGCTTCTTTCTATGAAGAATTGATGCAATCCAAAGACCATATGCATAAGGCAACCATAGAGTTAGCCTCTACTAAAGACACTCTTTTCGATCTGTTTAAGTAGATGGAGCACCGGACACAAATGATTGAGACCCAGAGAGAAGAAATATCTTCTTTGAAAACTCAGTTAGTAGAAGCTTAGTCAAAGGTCACTAGAGTTTCAGAAGAGAAAGATAAAATGTCTAAAGAAGCTCAAGAGTTTAAGACTCTTTTGGATACGAAATTGTCAGCTTTGCAGAGTGCTCACAATACAGTGGAATCCCAAGCTTCCCAGATTAAAAGAAGACCAACTGGCGCAGTCACGGTCCATCCCTCCAAGTCCTAGTGTCCCTATGATTCCTTCTATATCTCAGCAGGACTTGGCAATTCTCTAGAGACTGGCCACATTATGTCCGTTGTTTCAAGATAAAGTGGAAAGATTGTAGTCCAGGATGGATTTACTATGGTCGACACATGAGAAATTTCAGGAATATGTTCCTCTGGACCATTCATTTTTTTCCACTATCAGTTGCAGAAGTTGGCATTCTATATTAAGCTCTCAATGATGGATCTCCCTCTTCCAGAGGAGGGTTGGAGTGGAGCTTGGTCTTCTGATTTTCTGACAGAAGTTGTCTGTATGGTCTTTAAAGATTCTATGACAACAAATACCATGTTTCTATCTTATATGTATCTACAAGGTGATTTGTTCATTTCAGATGATGTAGATCTCGCTTGGTATGTAGGGGATATGGTCTTGCAAGCTACCTTGTAGGTCAACCATTTGTAGTTGAGGATAGATGAAATGTTCCAGTGCTATTCTTCTAAAATGGCTACTTGCTCTGATACTTTAAGGCATTCAATGATTGATTCTGTAGTCCTAAACCAATGACAGAATATAGCCTCTACTCATGTGCAGAACGCTAACCAACTGAGGGTGGATCTTTTAGCTTATCTTTCCAAGAACCATCCATTTGATTCATCCTTCTTTGATGCCTACCATTGACGATCTATTTTAGGTCCCTCTATTCCTAGCTTATTGTATTATCAACAAATGGCCCATTGCTATGATGCTTATTTTCCCCTTTATCAATCCAACTCAGCAGCCATCTTGACAGCAACCCTCCCACAAACATAATCAACCACAAAACTAGGGACAAAGCACACAAAATCTATGTGTATGGCTCTGCCATTAATCTCAAAAACTAAAAAGAAACTATAAATCTTCCACTTAATAATGAACACATTCGTTATCTTCATCATCTTCATCCATAGCTTCAACCATTATGCAAGAACAAAAGGGAAAAGAAGAATTTTTGCACAAAAGACAGAGGAGAGAGGAGAGAGAATAAATTTTTGGCACCACCAAAAGGAGAATATGCAATTGGACAAGAGAGGGAAGGGAAAGAGGCACATAACCACTCATGCACTCCACCCCACCTCTTCCCCAAAAAGCACACCCCTTTGTATTTTTATTATTTCTTTGAAACTTTGATACATTTGATATTATAAGGCCTTTGGCCTTTAATTTTGAGTATTCCTACCCTTCACAAATGCATGCGCGTAACACTTTTGTGTATACCATTTATTTATGATGGTGGATGTGGATGTGGATGTGGCCCCCTCATATCTCTATCTCTTTTTGGTGATTTTGTAACAATGTACTTGAATCATTGCATCTCATCCATATCCTCACAATATCAAACTAGTTGATAGTGTATACTACATCAAAATTTGATAGCACATACTACATCAAAATTCTGATTATGCTCCCTTCCACTCTCTTCTAGCATGCTCATTGTTATGACGCTGCATGTCCAACACTCTGAACTAAGGGCGAAGTTTTTTTGCTAGGAATTTGAACTCATTAGTCAGTGTCATTAGGAATTTATTTTCCATTGTGTGTGTCTTTTTGTTTGCATTTTGCTAAGGTTGTTGCTGCATCTAGCCTAACTCTGAATAGGATTGATAAACATATTTACTATCATACGGATCTCAAGGCATCATAGTTATAATCCTAATGATTGTTTTTTGCACTAGCTATGCATAACTTTAAGAACCCGATGAACTAGTAGCTTGTGACATTAGCAAGACTTTAATGCAAGGTCAATTTGTGTACCATCGATGCATGTGTCATATAATCTTTCCCATGCATGCACCATCTATCTTTGCCAGCTGTAGGTAGGTGTAACAAACTAAATATAATAAGTGATAAGTCAATGGCCATGTGAGTATCATAATGACCACCAACGTGCTAAGTGTAGACGTGCGGACCCATCTAGCCAAGGGGTACATCATCAATGTCTGCACATGTTGAGCTTGCCATCTCAACAAAAGCAAGACGGATGCTTGTAGAAAGTAGGCTTTCTTGTTGGTGTCGTAGCTATTCACTAGGAAGATAAACACCCACACCAATGCTAAGGAGGTCCACCCTGCAAACCCGGGCCTTTGCCCAATAGGGAGTTACTCTTGAACCACTTTTGTCCCTTTCTCTCCCTTCTTTACCCAAGATTCCCCTTCCCTCTCCTCTATCTCTGATTCTCTCATTCACTGCCTCCCCCTCTCCTTCTCCTTCTCAAAATTTTGGTGAAAAAGGGGGAGGGGGGGGGGGGGGCAAAGAGGGATTAACTGTCTTCTGAAGGAAAAGGGGATGAAAACAAGTTATAATGGAGGGGGGGTGTTGGTTAAGGGAGGCAAAAGAAGAGGATTATACCCCTTATCAAGGGGGGGATTTTTGTAGGGAGGGGGAGGAGGGTATTACGGGGAGGGGTTGTGACACGATACCCCCTTCTTTTTCCTCCATTCAAATGGCCCGAATGGCCTTCCCACCATATAGTCGTTAGTTTAGTTTGGCTCCCTCCCTCATCTCGTAGTTCGACTTCTACTCCCCTCGTTGACATGTGCAATTGAACTCCCTCTCCCTCCGCCAGGCAGATAGCATCAATAGGGAGAGGTGATGGAATTTTTTTGGTTTTATTTTATTTAAAAAAATAAGGGCCTTTACGGCAATGGTGGCGAAAGATACGAGAAAGGGGGGTGCCGTCATCACGGCGGCGGCGGCCTATTACATCCTTTCCCTCTTAACGAATCGAGATAAATTGGGGGTATTGTTGGTTGAGAATACTCTCATCAACCCATGTGGCATCTTCTTTTGGATAGTCCTTCCACTGGATAAGGTACTCTTTAAGGGTTCTACACCTCAATCTCTTTTCCAAAATGTCTAGGATTCTATTTGGCTAGAGCTCAAGGACTCCTTGGCTTGGCATTACAACTTGTTGATCATTGAGTACATGGCTAGGATTGGATACATATTTCTTTAGCAGGCTAACATGGAATACATTGTGAACCTTTACATTCTTAGGGAGTTGGAGTTTGTAGACATTGGACCCTAGACACTTGAGGATCCTATAGGGTCTGCAATACCTTGGACTTAGTTTCTTGAACTCTCCCAGTGATAAGGAACCCTTCTTGGTTGGGTTGTATGCGAATAAAGACCATATCTCCTTCTTTGAAGAGTCACGCTTGTCTATTTAGATTCGCATAGGCTTTGTACCTATCCTTGGCAGCCTAATATCTTGTCTGATGACCTTGACCTGCTCATCCATCTCCTCAAGCATTTCTTTGGAAGCTTCTTCCCTCAAGGTAGGATCTAAAAAATTCAATGGAGTACGGCAATCATGCCCATAGAATGCTTGAAAAGGTGTCATTCGAATGCTTTGTTGGTAAGAAGCATTATAGGCAAAGTCTACCAATGGTAGATATTAGATCCATTTCTTGGGTTCACGATAGCAATATGCCCTAAGAATGTCTTCAATAGCTTGGTTGACTCTCTCCGTTTGGCCATCAATTTGAGGGTAATAGGATGTTGTACTGAAACACAGCTGAGTCCTAATGGCCTCGAATATCCCTCTCTAGAAATGAGATGTGAAGAGGGAATCACGATCATTAATGATCCTCCTAGGCAACCCATGGAGTCTGAATATCTCTTTAATGAATAATCTGACAATATCCAAAGCTTTATAGTTTGTCTTGACTGGAATGAGGTGTGCAACCTTCGTGAGCATGTATACTATGACCATAATTGAGTTGTATCCTCCTTGGATTGAAGATAATCCAACAACAAAGTCCATGCTGATAAATTCCCACTTCATTTGGGGAATGTCAAGAGGTTGCAACTTCCCAGGCATCTTGACATGTTTTGCTTTAATGCGCTGGCAAGACAAACATTCCGTGACATATTTGAGCACATCTCCCTTAAGCCTTTCCCAATGGTAGCTCTTGCTGACCGTGTTGAGGGTCTTGGCATATCCGGGATGGCCTAAAAAGGGGGAATCATATGCTTCCCAAAGTATTCTTTGTTTGAGTTTCCTACTTGAGGGTATGCACAATCTTGTCCTAAAGTAGACAATTCCCTCATTGATAGAAAATTCTTGATATTTGACCTTAAGTTTGGGGTTTTGGTCCTCTTTCAAAATCTCCTTCATCGTCTTCAGATTTCTAGGTCATGCCTAGCTTCCTCCTTTGCTAAATCAAGGATAGGGTTACTAGGCATTGATACCATAGTTTCCAATGAATCTGCCATCGAGGGTTCCTCCATAATAAGAGAGTTGAGGAATGCTTTGCGACTTAAGGCATTAGCGACTACATTCTCCTTGCCAGGTTGATACCTGATCTCAAAATCATATTCTTACAAAACCTCAATCCAATGTCGTTGCCTCATATTGAGGTCAGCTCTGGGTGAAGATCCATTTAAGGCTCTTGTGGTCCATGACCAGAGAGAATTTGTTGCCAAGAAGATAGTTTCACCAAAGCTTGAGAGCATGAATAACTGCTAATAGCTCCAGGTCATGGGTAGCATAATTCCTTTCATGGGTCTTTATCTTCCTCGAAGAATATGCTATAGGATGACCTCCTTGCATTAGTACATAGCCTAGTGCAAGTGAACTAGCATCCATGACAACTTAAAATTCCTTGCTCAAGTTAGGAAGCTTTAGAATCGGTGCTGTCTCTAGGCTATGCTTGAGCTGATCAAAACTTGATTGTTCATTGGGCGTCCATGCTATGGCAACCTGCTTCTTCAACAAATTTTTAAGGGGTGTTGCAATTAAGGTGTAGTCCTTAATGAAGATTTTGTACCAACTTGTTAATCCAAGAAAGCTACGTACTTCTTTAACAGAAGTTGGTGGAGGCCACTCTTGGACATCCTTGACCTTTCTAGGATCTACAGAGATTCCTTCATTTGACACAAAAAATCCAAGGTATTCAATCTACCTTTTGAGGAAGGCACACTTTTTCTTCTTAGCATAGAGCTTATGAGTTCTCATGGTCTCAAGGACGATGCGAACTTGGGATTCATGATCCTCCTCTTCCTTGGAATAAACCAAGGTTGTTAGAATATCAAGCTCGTTCATGTGTTGGTGCATAGATCGGATGTCGTATGCTTGCGTAGTGAATGCTGGAAGGTCCCCAAGAACAAAAGAACTCTACTTTTTGCACAAAACTCAAGGTAAAAAGCATGCACGACATGAACAAGAGACCAATTGGGTGCAATCTCTCCCCATGCCTTGTGTGAGCGCTCCATAAAGCATGTATTTTATGTATTAATCATCTTCAAGCTCAAATAATAGCCCAAATTACAAAATAGCAAGCTTTTGGCTTTTGAGTTTGCTTTAGCATAAAATAGAAATAAAGCTAATGGGCGGTGCCCAAAGAGTCAGGCGTACCCAATACAATGTCCAAGTACAAATAACATAATCGTGCGCCCATGCGCATACAAAATAATAAACAAATATCCAATGCCTCAATAAATAGACGCGACAAAATATAGACACCACACCTAAAGTATGCGCCCATCAAAATATAAGTGATAACTCGAATACTCGCTATCCTCGAATGCATCATCTTCAAGCTCAAATAATAGCCCAAATTACAAAATAGCAAGCTTTTGGCTTTTGAGTTTGCTTTAGCACAAAATAGAAATAAAGCTAATGGGCGGTACCCAAAGAGTCAGGCGTACCCAATACAATGTCCAAGTACAAATAACATAATCGTGCGTCCATGCGCATACAAAATAATAAACAAATATCCAACGCCTCAATAAACATGCGCGACAAAATATAGGCGACGTGCCTAAAGTATGCGCCCATCAAAATATAAGTGATAACTCAAATACTCACTATCCTCCAATGCTTTCCTCTGCTACTGCTGTTATCTCTACACATCAACTGAAGCATTCACAATCGTTAGTAAAATAATACAATTAAACCGACAAAAGTGAATACCTAGCAGTCTTCAGCTACATAAATAAATCAACTGGTTAGAAATCAATCCTAACCTTAATTTATTACGAGTGCGCACTCTAAACTCATAAACGTTTATTAATTTCATATGCATTTTGCGGAATCACCTGCTATGGAATCACCCATGTACACACTAAGTTAATGAAACACCCGAAAAGGATAGGCGTTCCCATCAACTTCTCGCACAAAGAATCCACTTTGTGTATGAGCCTCGGTCATCAAAGTTTACGGAATCCACCGTAAAACCTCACGGAATCCACCGTGGTATAGAATCCACCGTGAAATATGCCTCCTGGCATCATGTATGTTTGACCGACATGAGATGGACATAGCTAGTCTGGCTAGATCAGTTAGGTACATTAAATAAGTCGGTTCTACTTCTAGTGTGAATGGTCTTTATGACCTTAGGTTGTATATGCACAAAGAGTGTGCTGAATGAATAATGAGAAGAATAGAGAGAGGAAGCATGTTGCTTCACTCCATGTTGCTCTCTTTCCTGCATCCATGAAATCTAACATGGTATCAGAGCCATGAATGGGCTCACTGGTGGAATGCACTCAAGAAGAAGACTTGAAGATTGACCTGAAGAGCTGGGAAAGGAAGAGGACTGACAGTCATTTTTCATCAATGGTCTCACAGAAGTATGTATTGTGGAGCATTGGAGTCTCATTGCTTGAAGCAGGAGCTGTGGCTTGCTGAGGAGTCTTCCAAGGACTGGTTGAGCACCAGTGAGTGCCTTATCATTATAATAATAAGCAAAATGTGTAGCAGCAAAGGTCAGGCTAGTCTGCGTGTTTGCGCTTGCTGTGGCTGAAGGCATATCCCACTGCAACACAAGGCATTTGCAGCTCCTCAGGTAATCTACAGCTTGCTTATACACCTTGGAAGGTGGTTGAAGGTCTTGGCATGCTATCACTTGGATGTATGCTCAGTTATGAGCTACAGATCTGATCTACAGATCTAACAGCAGTTCAGCTGCAAATAGTGGTAGGGTAGCTTGTATCTGAACTTAATTGGAGCTTGATGCTCTCTGATATGATTTATGGATCTCATTGGAGCCAAGGAGCACTCTGGAAGACATATGTATCAGTTCTCATGCCTTTGAGCTGAAATTTCTTGAAGGAAGTACTCAAATTTGGAAGTGTAAACAGACTGGAAACCTGTCTCAAAATAGTGGGCAGCAAGCATTAGTTTCCATTGAAGCATTACATAACACTTGGCTGGCATTTATCATATGTATGACATGGGATATGTCTGCTGGAGGGTTATGGATTGGGTTGAGCATCAAGGGATCATGGAAGTTGAAGTCTAAGGCTGATGATTACTGTAGTGACATTGTCTCAGTGGTTGCAAGCAGTAAATGCAATCTATGAATTGGATTCATGAAGACAGGATGCCTATAGTTACCCGAATGCTCATGTATTGAACCTAACACTTCAAAGTGAATGTCTGACATGATTTGAGGCTGTTTTGGAGCTAGATTGACTTTGGTTTACTGAGAAGTTGCTAATTGCAATTTGTAAGCAGAAGGCTTGACACTTATACCTGCTATCTATGCACGGACTTGTGCCCCATTGGTTATGCTTGGATTGCTACATGTACTAGCAAATGTCTATGAAGGTTTGGGACATGTATGACATGTATATCACTCAGTTTTGGGCTTGAAATCACTGCTGGTCACTCACAAAATTACAATTTTCAGACTGCATATATGTACCCTTGCAGTGAGGTTGCAGAAGTTCAAACCGAAGTGAATACATAGTATTTGCACTGACTGCTTTACTCACAGGTTAAGCCACTTGGTTGTGAGCTGTTTTGGACTGTCCGTGGGCTGAAATACCCTGGTTTTTTTTATTGCAATTAATTGCAGAAAACTGTCATAAACAGTTCTGGGCTGAAGTTGAACTGTTAAGAAGATCTTGGTTTGCAGGTAGTCAGGCAAAGTCTACAACATGGCAAATGCTGATAGAACTGATAATCTAACCCAAATTGTGGGAGAAAAGCTTGATAGAAACAATTATGCAATATGGAAGTTCCGCATGGAGAACTTTTTGATAGGAAAAGGATATTGGGACTTAGTGACAAGTGTTGAGGCTGAACCTGAAGTTCCAGAAACGAATCCTACAGCTGATCAAAGACGAGTGCATCGAGCTTGAACGGAAAGAGCTCGCAGGGTTTTACATTGGTTGTCATTATGTATCTCGGATGCTATGGTGATGCAGATCATGAACTGTAAATCTCCAGCAGATGCATGGAATATATTGGTCAAATACTATGGCACAACTACAAGTGCAAGGAAGATACAACTGAAGCAGAAATTGAATAACATGGAGAGGAAGAACAGATCCATACAAGATTATGTCACAAAGGTTAAGACCATAGCAGATCAACTGGCATCTGTTGGTTCACAGGTTGAAGATGAGGATATGGTTGCAGTGACCTTAAATGGCTTGGGTCCGGAGTACAAGTCTTTTGACACTTCAGTGTCTGTGTAGGCTGAGATGCCTGACTTTAATGAGCTGGTTGCATTATTGATTCATGAAGAGGTGAAGCTTGGCTTAGCTACAGGATCAAGCAGTTCAAAGAATAAGGATGCAATTTTTTACTCGAATCAGCGTGGTCGTGGTAGGCATGGTAGAGGCTATGGATCTCGGAGAGGAGGCCAGCAGAATGCATCCTATAGTAATAACAATCAGCAGTCATCATCAAATGCAAGAGGTGGTGGAAACTTTCGAGGCAGGGGGAGATCTAACTCCCGTAGCAGAGGCTCATGGCAGTAGCAGCATCAGTCAGACAATCCAAATAAAGATAAGGATTGTCACTACTGCGGAAAGTATGGGCATATTGTAAAGGACTGCTAGAAGAAGCAGGGAAACCAGAAGGGCAAGCAGCATGGACATTATGCTACGTCCAGTTAGGCAGATGACTCTGGTGATAGACTGTTTGCCATGCAGTATGTCAAAGATAAGGCTGCTGAAAAATCATCTGATGATGCAGTGTGGTACATTGACTCGGGGGTGTCGAATCACATGACCCCTCATGCTGATTGGTTCACGGATATGGTGGCTGAAAAGCATGGCTATGTATGCACAGGTGATGACATGTAGCATAGCATTGAGCATAAGAGCAAAGTGCCTCTTGTGGTCCATAATGGTAGAAAGAAAAATTTGCATGATGTATTGCATGTCCCTTCAATTACGAAGAACTTGTTATGTGTCGGTCAGATGACAGAGCAGAACTTGCAGGTTAGATTCAATAAGCATGGCTGCTTTATTGAAGAGTTTGGCAATGGCTGCAAGTTGATAGCTCGTGGTCACAGGAATGGCAGAATGTTTACTCTTGATGCTTCTTTGCCAGAGCTGAATTCAGCAATGTTTGCCCATGGTTCTGGCATTGTTAGGGATTTGGAAATATGGCACAAGAGAGTGGGGCATGTCAATTTGCAAAGGCTGCAAATTATGCAAAAGAAACAGCTGGTTACAGGTTTACCGAAGTTCCAATATTTAGATATTGGTTATGTATGCGAGGCTTGCCAGTTCGGTAAGTAGTCACAATTGCCATTTGTCAAGCATGTGTGACAGAGTACACGTCCATTGCAGTTAGTGCACTTTGATGTTTGGGGGCTAGCTCATAATGTATCTATGGGAGGTTCCAGATATTATGTATCCTTCATTGACGACTACAGTCGCTATACCTGGCTTTACATATTGAAAACAAAAGATGAGGTCTTTGCTGTTTTTCAGCAATTTAAAGCACAGGTTGAGAAGGAGTTTGAGTGCTACATCTCTTGCTTGAGATCTGATAGTGGTGGGGAGTATGTATCAAATGAATTTGATGATTTCTTGGTTGAAAATGGCATTCGTAGGCAGCTCACCTGCAGCTACACTCCGCAGCAAAACGGAGTAGCTGAAAGAAAGAATAGGGTTCTTATGGAAGCTGCTAGGGTTATGATGAATGAAAAGCATATGCCGCTTTAGTATTGGGCAGAGGCTGTTATGACAGCCATATACATTTTGAATAGGACTCCCACTACATGTTTTCATGAGATGACATCGTTTGAGAAGTTGTATGGCTATAAGCCGGATGTAAGTCACATGAAAGTATTTGGCTGTCTTGCTTATGTGCATATTCCAGATGAGAAAAGGAAGAAGTTGGATGGATATTCGCAGGAGAAGAAGGCATACAAATGCTATGATCCCTCTACCAGGGAAACTTTGGTAAGCAGGGATGTTATCTTTGATGAGATGGGCTCTTGGTATGTATCACCAGTTGCAGTGCCAATGGAGATGCCTTCCACTCATGCCTCTACAATTGATTTACAGTAGAGCACTGCTATGACAGGACCTCGTAGTCAGACAGTATCCCCATGGATAGGGAGATTGAGGAGCTCGCCGTCCATTGACACCAGTATGTCAGTGAGGGGGAGACATGATGTCTTGGACAGCAAAGGAAAAGAGAAAGTTATTGAGGATGCATCTTGTATGATGACACCTAGCAGAATGACTTCTGGCTATGAGTCTGGTGATACTCTAGACAGCGAACTTGGTATTCTGACTGTCTATATGCCTGGCACAAGGTAGAGCAGGTATATTATGCATCATGAGAGAGGGGAATCGACTAGTGCACCACATCTTAGACGCTCACAGAGGGTCAGATACCCTGTTGACAGGTTGACATACAGTGGCTACTCTGCAAAGCATTATGCGTACATGACAAAAGTGATGGATGTCAAAGAACCAAGTACATATGCTGAAGCAGTGAAAGATGAGAATTGGTGTGTAGCCATGGATGAAGAAATGAATGCCTTGGCAAAAAATAAAACATGGGATCTAGTACCACTGCCTGAAGGGAAAAAGACCATTGGCTACAAATGGGTCTACAAAATCAAATGCAAGTCAGATGGCAGTGCGGAGAGATACAAAGCCAGGCTGGTCGCAAAGGGGTATGCCCAACAGTATGGACTTGATTATGAGGAAACATTCAGCCCTGTTGCCAAGATGGCAACCATATGCACTGTGATTGCCTTGGCTGCTGCTAAAGGCTGGAAATTGCAGCAGATGGACGTTAAGAATGCATTTCTTAACGGTGACCTAGCAGAGGATGTCTATATGGTTCAGTCGGAAGGGTATGTTCACCCTGATTTTCAGCATTATGTATGCAGGCTGAAAAATGCATTGTACGGGCTGAAACAGGCTCCGAGAGCTTGGCATACTAGGATCAGTAACTACTTGCAGAGATTGGGTTTTGTTGTTGGCAGGGCTGATCATAGCCTATTTACAAAGAAGACTAACAGTGGTTTAGTAGTGCTGGTCATATATGTTGATGATTTGATAATCACTGGTGATGATGACTTGGGCATATAGCATGTAATGAAGATGCTGAAATCTGAATTTGACATGAAAGACTTGGGAGAACTGAAGTATTTCTTGGCATTGAGGTAGTTCCAGCTTATAATGGGTTATGGCTGATGCAGAAGCACTATGCCATAGAGATGCTAAAGAAGTATGGCATGGCTGAATGCAAACCACTGCATACACCTCTTGATCAGAATTCAAGCTAGATATGAACACTGGGGCTAAAGTAGAGGATGTGACTATGTACAGGCAGATGGTTGGCAGCTTGATTTACTTGACTATCACTAGGCCTGACTTGAGCTATGCTGTAGGGCTCATAAGCCAGTTTATGCAGAAGCCTAGAAAGCCGCACTTGGATGCAGTTAGACGCATTATGAGATATGTTAAATCTACTGTAGAGTATGGGCTGTTCTATGTTAGAGATAAGCCCTTGATATTAACTGGATACACGGATGCAGATTGGGCAGGTTGCTCATATGATCATAGATCTATGAGTGGATATGCATTTGGATTTGGTAGCGGCATGATTAGCTAGAGCAGCAAGAAGCAGCCTACAGTTTCTTTATCGAGTACTGAGGCAGAGTACAGGGGTGCTGCATTGGCAGCATGCGAGATTTCATGGCTGCTCAAGCTTATGGCTAATTTGGACATACAGGTAGATGCTCCAGTGAAGTTACTATTTGATAATCTGAGTAGTGTACTCATGGCTATGAATCCAGTCTATCATGCCAGGACGAAACACATAGAGGTACACTACCATTTCATCAGAGAGATGGTTCTTGCAGGACGAGTTGATCTTATGCATGTAAAGACAGATGAACAGGTAGCGGATATCTTTACCAAGTCCTTGGATCAAGATAAGTTCTGTGGTTTTAGACAGCTGCTTGGAGTACATATGTTGTCTTGAGCTTGAGGGGGAGTGTTAGAATATCAAGCTCATTCATGTGTGTTTGACAGGACATAGCTAGTCTGGCTAGATCAGTTAGGTACATTAAATAAGTCGGTTCTACTTCTAGTGTGAATGGTCTTTATGACCTTAGGTTGTATATGCACAAAGAGTGTGCTGAATGAATAATGAGAAGAATAGAGAGAGGAAGCATGTTGCTTCACTCCGTGTTGCTCTCTTTCCTGCATCCATGAAATCTAACAAAGGTATCATCAAAGAAGACAAGTGCAAAGTCGTCAAGATATGGTCTAAAAATGTATTGCATTAGCCTGTTAAAGGTGGCAGGGGCATTAGTCAATCCGAAAGTCATTATTGTGAATTCAAAATGACCATATCTTGTGTTGAATGCCGTCTTAGGAATATCTTGTTCTTTGACGTGGATCTAGTAGTAGCTGACCTTAAGTTGATTTTGGAGAAGATTTTTGCTCCCTATAATCAATCAAGTAACTTGTCTATCCTTGGGATAAGGTATTTATTCTTGATGGTTACTTGGTTCATGCCTCTATAATCAATGCAAAGGTGAAGTGTACCATCCTTCTTCTTTTGGAACAAGACTGGAACTCCCCAAGGAGAACTGTTGGGTCGTATGTACTCTTTGTCCAATAGTTGTTTGAGTTGTTCCTTTAACTCAATAGCTTCAAGAATGGACATCTTGTAGGGCCTTTTTGCGACTGGTGCAGCTCTTGGTGTTAGCTTAATCTCATGATCCACTACCCTAGGAGGTGGTAATTCTGTCGACTCTTCTGGTAACACATTCGCATACTCTTTTAGTCATGATGTTTCTTCATTGGTGTCCTCTACCTGTTCCGGTTTATTTAGCTTGATCAGGTAGATGGGTAATCCTTTTCTTATCCCATGAACTATTCACATCCTTAGCTAGCTAGATTTTTGGTTTACCTGATTCTCCCTGTGTTGTCACTTGCTCACCTTTAGAATTACGACAGGAGACTTATCCTTTTCCACAATGAATGTGAGCATCATTGGGGATTAGCCAATCCATCCCGAGTAGGCACTCATAGACTCCTAGACTCATTACCCTGAATTTAGCATATGTGGGCTCGTTTTCGAGTAGGATTTCCACCTTATCAGTTTGTCTAGTGCAAGTGATTTCTCACCCATTTGCTAGTTCAACAACCAGGGTAGGTGCAGCTATAGTACCTTGGTAATTTGATGGTGTTTGGATTACTGAGAACTAGTGGTGTGGCCCCTTTTTGTGGAGAGCAGCATGAACAGATGCCCTCTCAATCTCATATTTCATGGACGGGTCTTCTTCTTCATTGATTCCCTTAGTGGAGATATTGGAAGTTTTTGCCCTTCCCATTGCTGCATGACCACGGCCATGGGTAGCTCTAACTTGGCCACTGAATTTTCCTTGGCGAGGATCTCCACCAAGTTTGGGACATTCCCTTTTGAAGTGTCCAGGTTCATTACAATGGAAACATTGCATGCTTTGATTTCTTCTTTGAGTGGGAACAAAGTCACTGATTGCATTTGCCCTTGGCTTCTTCCGTTGGCCTTGACTTTGTCCTTGAGCCCTCTTGAATTGAGCTTTCAACATTCTTGGATTCTAGTCCTTATAAGACCATGGTCTATTATTCCTAGGACTTCTTGGGCAATAAGTCCCGCTCTTATCAATGTGTCTTGCAAATTCAAAGGATGCATTGATTCCAACCGAGTGTTCAATGGTGGGTTCAGCCCATCACAAAACTTTGAAACTTGTTGGGGAATGCTCATGGTCAGAGCATATTTTAGCAAGGAGACAAATCTTGAGTAGTACGCTTCCATTGAGAGGCCCAATTGTTTCAATTTTAAGAACTTGTTCATCTTCTAATTTCTATATGCAGGTGGCATGTATCTTCCCTGCACTACTTCCTTTAGCTTATCCCAAGTTATTGTGTTTTTAGAAACTACTTGGTCCTTACACCATTGCTTCCACTAGAGCCTAGCTTCTCTGGTAAGTTTGAGCTTGGCAACCATGGCCTGGTTCACAGGTGATGTTCCTACTACACTAAAGTAATCTTCCATGGATTCAACCCATACTTCGGCATCAACTTCAACAGTCTTTCCTTTCCCGTCCAATTCTGGTGGTTTAATCTGTTTGAGAAGAAACTTCTTCTCTTGTGCCTCTGCGGACACAAGACTCTGGTTCTGCGCTTGGGGTTGTATTTGGTTTTGGATTAAAACCTTTGTGTTAAGATAACATTTACATTTCTCTACATCTTGAATCAATGCACACAATTATTTTTCATCAATACTATACAACAATTTAAATGAACATAAAATTCTTATTTATTAATAAAGAAGCATAAGCCTTGAGTAGAATTATTCAGGAATAGATAGATATTGGTTGGGATAATTTACATTTTCAATAGATATATCAACACCAAGTTAATAATTCCCTATTGGATTCAGCTATAGGGATAGAATAGTAATATGGGTTGGGAGAATGGATTCTCAGGATGTGATAAGTCATGGGAAGTTCAGGAAGTCCCCGGTTCTTATAGCCATGACGTTCCTTTCGCCCCATTACTTTAGTTCTGTTCAATTGGCAAGACTTTGACCACCTCATCATCATAGATGTAGCGATTTTGTTCTACTTGCTAGGATTCAATATGTAGGAAGGAATTTACACAAGCCTCATGGAAGATGAATAACTTGATCATCTTCAAGTCTTCCAACCATTTTAGTCTCTTTAGGTTGTTTTGAAGATAGGCGAGTCCATTGGCATCTATATAGTGGTATCTTGTGCTCCAAGTCCAACACCTTTCCACATACAGCGATGAAGGATTGTAGAGTCGATCTAAAATTCCCATCATGTTTGATCGTCGGCGATAACTTGAAGAGTTCATAGCCATCTTGAACATGATGTGAAATATGAGGAACCTGATCCATGTCTCATAAGTCTGAAAGCAGCAACAATCCACAAGTGAGTGAAGAGAAAAAAAAGAATTATTTTCTAGTGAAAACATCTCTTCACTCTACCTTGTTTAATACTATTTGGATTGTTCTATTCATTGGTTCACTTTGATACCAACTATAACGTGCTTGTCTGTTGGCTACCCAAGCACGCTTTAGCAGTCCGTCAAGAAACGAATCCAAGCATCGCCGCCTGGCACTCCCATGGAATGTTCCAAGATTTGTCGCTTAGGGTTTCCCAAGTCCATCTCGCAATGGAATGTTCGCGGCTGAACCCACTAGGATTGACCTCAAATCTAGGTTCCTAGGGGTTAAGGTCTCCTGACCGCATTTTAGCATTGGGTCCTAGACACCCTACTTTACGCAAGGATACCCAAGCCAAAGTAGATCCATGCCGCACTTGGTTCAAAGAGAATGGAAAATGAGAGGGATGCACCGCTCAACCTCTTTGCCCATAAAGGATAGTCCCATTTTGGTCCCCCTAAAATGGCATGAATCGAGTTCTAATCTAATATTACCTAAAGCTCATTTGTCTATAGAACCTTGTCAGAAGCCTCCCAGCTCTCTAGGACTACCCTTCTGTTGGACGGACTCGTCACGGGTTCCACTCACCCACTTCCCTCAATATGCATTCTTTAGTTACCTAAT
Source organism: Lygodium microphyllum (assembly GCF_053477565.2). NCBI lineage: Eukaryota > Viridiplantae > Streptophyta > Polypodiopsida > Schizaeales > Lygodiaceae > Lygodium > Lygodium microphyllum. The sequence continues at coordinate 62,451,813 of NC_141140.1, forward strand.
TAGGTCCTATCACATTTATGTGGGACATTTAAAAACAATTGTCTTAATTAAGCCTTTTAAGAAACAGGGTTCGTTTGCGTAACTTATGGCACTGACACAAAAAAAATCAAGACAAGTTCTTTTGGACGTAAACTTTATATTATCATCTTAACTCAAATAAAATTCTCATCCAAAAAGGACAGATTCTGCAATCCATGGGGATGCATCTTATTTCCTCTAGGTTTTCGCCCTTGCACTAGTAATAGGGCCTCGAGCATCTATCTCGAGTCGTGTAGATCATTTGAGTAGAACTTGGAGGCAAGGAATTTACAGCCAGAGCCCCCCTGGCATCCAAGAATCCTCCTACATTCAAACAGACCCATGAAGAGACCTCTCATGGCAGGTTCGATCCAAGTTTCCGTCACGGTTATTTGGAATCCCCTTGGCTAGGGTTGGTGGCCAGATGGGGGTAGCTTGGCCCGCCCTCCTTGAGTTCAACCTGATTCCATTTTCTGTTGTGAGCTTGGGTCATTCATTCCTTTCACAAACATTGAACCTAGATTTACAAGCACAAACAAACAATGAAGGCAAGTGCTCTTAGGACATCTGCTAAGGTGGAGTCCTTATCTTTGATGCTAATGTCACCTTTCTTGATCATTCTTGCCTCGGCATCATTTTCCACTTTTTTTTGGGGGATAGAGAATATTCTCTTCTTGACCTCACTACTAGGTATTAGGGTAGATTAATTACACTATAGTTTTAAATGATGACTCCCCTGGGTTACTATCCTTTGGTCCTCCTATCTTGAGATCTTGGTCTAGGGTTTTGTTGGGTCAATTGGTAATCATCTTTTCCATCTTAGAACTCTATCTGGTTCTAAAAGTTCTCCCTAGGGTCTCCTCCCTTCAAGATAATAGGAACTTATATTTACTCCTCTTGCAAGTCAAGCATAAACTAAGTCTATTTACCATTCCAAAACAATTACGAGTATCAAATGTAGCTTGACGAATAGTCATTCTCTTTGTGTGTACTACATTCGAGCTTCCTTGTATTAGCTTTGGGATGTTTCATATTTTGAAAAATGATATACCTTAGCGTGTTTTGGATTCATCACAACTGGCTATTGGGTTTGAGACCAAAGAGCGTGTTGACTCCAAGTCAAAATATGGTCATAAGGACAATTCAATTTATTTGCGACTAAGGTCCTAGTTGGGTCAAGCTAAATCTTGGCTTCACTCATCGACCAGGACTTCATTTACCAAACTATTTCTTTCAAATCAACTCAACACTTCACAAGCACACCTTTATCTACCATTTTAGATGCATATACCATTATGTGGTGCAATTGAGGCTATTCATGATTCCATGCAAGTCCCAATGCAAGTCTTCCCTAAGTTGTCAATGGGATGCAAGGTCCCTATTCATAGAAATCCCTTCTAGTACATTTATGCAACTCAAAAGGCATGACTTAATTTCTCAAATGCGAGTGTATATGCATTCATTGAAAATGCAAGTTAATTCTCTATGATGGTCTATGAAGTACAATTGACCTAGATGGAATATTTATGTACCCTGACAATCTATGCTACATATGTGCAAGTTAGATCCTATTACTTGACTTGTTTCTGCTATACCCGTAGGTACTCAATATATTTCTGACATCTCATGATTATTAAACCTATTTCGGCTACCTTTCAAAATATGAAAATTACCCAATGCGAGGCATGAGTTTTTTTCTAATAATTCCTATGCTTAAATGTTCGATTTCAGTTTTCTAAACATGGTAGCGATACCTGGTTTTAGAGAATTGAGTTAGCATTTCTGTGTAATAAACCGTTTGTGTTGATAGTGGCATCTTTTCCCATCCCTTCTCCCATAGTCGCGGCTTTTCCAGTTACCTAGGAGAGCTTATGCTTTGGGGCCATTTTGGAGTTGGAAGCGACCTTCACTTCCTTCGAAGGACTCCTTGGTGCCGGAGTTCCCTCCGCTCGCCTTGTCTCTCACGATCTCTGGAGGCAGTCGATGGAGTGGCTATAGGACTTGTGGTGAGGAGAAGCAGTACTCGAGCGTTTGCCCAATAGGGAGTTATTCTTGAACCACTTCTCTCCCTCTCTCGCCCTTCTTTAACCAAGAATCCCCTTCCCTCTCCTCTATCTCTGATTCTCTCCTTCACTACCTCCCCCTCTCCTTCTCCTTCTCAAAATTTTGGTGAAAAAAGGGGGGGCGATGGAGGGGGGTGTTGGTTAAGGGAGGCGAAAGAAGAGGATTATCCCCCTTATCAAGGGGGGGTTTGTAGGGAGGGGGAGGAGGGTATTATGGAGACGGGGTGTGACACGAGGTCCCCCTTCCTCTTCCTCTGTTTAGATGGCCCAAATGGCCTTTCCGCCATGCAGTCGTTAGTTTAGTTTGGCTCCCTCCCTCATCTCATAATTTGACTTCTCCTCCCCTCGTCGACAAGTGCAATTGAACTCCCTCTCCCTCCACCACCCAAATGGCATCGATAGGGAGAGGTGATGCAAAAAAAAAAACAGTTTATTTTATTTTTAAAAAACAAGGGCCTTTATGATAGCGGTGGTGGAAGATACGAGAAAGGGGGGGTGTCGTCATCACAACAGTGGCGGCCTATTACAATCGCCCTACTCTCTGCCATGAAATCTACGTCTATTAGTAGAGTAAAATGCCTATTCAAACTTTTTTTAACTTTGAGAAGAAGAGGAGTCAAGGACAAGGTTCTTCTCCTTAGTATTATTATAGAAATCAAGTCTGCAAAATCAGTTATATCACCCCTTTTATTCATAGATAACGTGAAGCTCTTGTATTAATCTCCAAGTCTATCTAAGCATGCACACATAATAATATCATCATCATCAACTATCACAATGATAGATCCAAGAGCTTTTATAATACTCTTGATCTTCAAGGCATAATCAATAATAGATAAGTTTTCTCTTTTCACTTGGTATTTACCTTTGCCCTTCAGTGTAATTTCATTTCTCCTTTAATGTGATTCCAAATAACATTTGAATTTTTTTTCGAAATCCAAATATCTTTGTCCTTCAAGAAATTTGTCATTCTAAACTTTAATGTAGGATAATTGTTCTTATCAACTTTCCAACTAAGAATATGATTGAAGCTATTAGTCATTTTGACAAAACAAAAAACCTTGCAAAAATTGCAATCTATAAGTAAGTAGATACCAGGTACACCACAACTAAACACACAACCTTTTTCACTAATTGCATAACAATAAATACAATCTACACTCTATATGTAGATACCTTTTTTATATGTATCCCAGTAAATATATGAAACCTTACACATTCAAAATCTATAACTTGCGCACTTGTTAACAACCAATATAATCAAAACTATTCTATATCCTAAAATTATTGTCAGTAATACTTTCAAGTCTAGAACAAAGGCCAAAATGACCTTAGATTCCGAAAATCATAGCTTTGCTGGCTTCAAGAGCCTCCTACTCACCAAGTTTTGTTGCAATCAAAAAGTGTACCTCTGCCAAGCTCAGGAGCCTCTTATGGCTATAACCTAAGGTAAATTGAACAATGTAGAGGAGCTTCTTACCCATTGCTTACTTGCTTGATTTTTTGCTTCAACACCTTCATCTTAGCCTTCAATCGAGCTTCACATAGCCATAGAATGGCTTTGATACTACCAAGAAAATAAACAAGAGGGGAGAGAAGTGAAGCACCCAAGAGTGCACACACCAAAGCAATAGAGACTTGAGAATAGAGATATGGCTGAAAACTTCTCTTTGTTCTTTTATCTTCTTTTTTACAAAATAACTAAGTCTAAAACATGATAAAAGACTAATATGAAACTAGCACAATGTAATTACACATGGTTATTAATTGTGAAACCACCCGTTAGGAAAGAAGAGATGACACAATGAATGTGCCACAACCGAGGATGGACTAGGTAGGTATAGTTCAACTATAGAATCACTCGCATATCTTTATATCAGTCACCTAACATGCTAGTGAATAATATCATGCTACAATATCACCAAGGCACATAGTGGATATCAACTCATGTAGAACTTGACATATTAATAGTTATGCACTCCTCAATCGAATTCTTCACTTCCACTCTGATACCAATTGAAAAGATTTGAGATAGACACACAAGGAAAGGGAGATAGGCATAAGATATAGAGTCTCAATCCTTCTCAACCTCCATTCCTCTTATTTTTCCATTCCATTGTTATTCTAAAATGATATTCTCTAAAAGTGGATAGACTCATCTTTTGCCTTAAAGTCAATTTACTTATATTATTCCTTAGTTTAATGCATACATTGGCTATACCCATAAGCTAATATATATTTCTCAATATTGTGATGATAAGAAGGATGACCTTCATAGTGGCAAATTGTAGCAAGGAAATTATGCATCATCTTCAAGATAGAATGATGACAAAAATGAGTGTTTGTTTGTTATGTTGTATATGATAAATGCTTTTCAAGAAAGGAAGCATTTGATGATATAGTACTATGTTGATTCACATGAATTTAATGAAAAGATGTAGGGAAAGAGAGAGATAGAGCTTGAGCTCTTGCAAGACATAACACACACAGATAGAATGCATACAATATAGGAAGCAGAAATCCTAGTCTCTATTATTATTATTATTATTATTATTATTTATTCACTTTATGAGTCCACAAAGAATAAGAGAGTAAAACATCTATAATATACAAGTAGTCCATAGTATGATTACACTAAGTAGAAAGATGGCTAGATAAATATCTTGTAACTTAGGTATTTGAACTAATCAAATATAAAATATCATTGGAATGATATGTCGATGTAGATACCAACCATGTCAGTAATATGAATGTGGACATGGTCATCCAAGAACGTAAGTGTCAACTCATGTTGACCTTGACATCTCAAGAATCCCCCTCAAGCTCACGCTCAACTATTCTAAGTATGCTTGAAAAATGTTGAAGCGTTTTTACTCCTAGGGCCTTGGTGAAAATATCTACAAGCTACTCCTCTTTGCTCACATATATGAGATCAATGTCACCTACGAAGACTTGCTCTCTAATGAAATGATAATGAATCTCAACGTTTTTAGCACATGCATGAAACATTGGGTTCCTAGTCAAGTATATATTGCTCATGCTATCACAATAGATAACAACTCTCCTATCTACCTCTATTTTCAAATCATCAAGTATCTTTCACATCCAATATACTTCACATGCTACCATAGTAGTACCCTTTTACTCTACCTCTATACTTAATAATACAAGAGTGGACTATTTCTTACTACTCCAAGTCACAGTCCCACTCCGAAAGGAAAATAGATAGCCACTAATGGACTTCCTGTCACACACAATGCTTGCCTACTTTGTATAAATATAACCAAATGATTGTACTACTACATCAACCTAAAAAAAGTTACCATAATCCAATGTGGCCTTAAGGTATTGCAAGATATGTCTCACATTTTCCAAATGAGGCTTACAAGACACTAGCATATTGTAACATGTCCCCCTGTCCGCTTGTAGGACATGTCTTAGCAGCCCATCGGGAAGAGAGTCTAGAAAGCACCACCCGAAACTCCCAGGGGATGTCACGGGGTTTGCAATCTAGGTCTTCCCGAGTCACGAAGTGGAAGCATTCCAGCCGTTCCCACTTAGGACCGACCTGAATCAGGGTTTCCCTAATGGTCAAGTTCCTAGGAGGTAACTAGCGTCGAGCCTACTTTGCACAGAAACATCAGGGTCGAAGCAGATTTATACTGCACTTGGTTCAAGGAGAATGGGAAATGAGAGGGATGCGAAGCTCGACCTCTCTGCCCATAAGGCATAGCCTCATTCCGTTCCCCTAAAACAACAAAAATCGGGACTCTAGCCCTAATGACTCTAGGTCATTATTACCTCGCTCTCAAATCCTTTGAGAAAATTTCTCGACCAACCAGGAGCACCCTTCCGTAGGACGGACCCAGGGTCACATCCACCATACTTTCCTCATGTTGCTTTAGTTATCTAATTACCTACCACATTTGGTTTGATAAGCAAAAATAGCTTCCTTAATTAACCAATTAATCACTGGTTCCTTCACATAACTTAGGCACTGACATAGGAAAACAATGTCAAACAAGTTCCTTTTCAACATTTGATCTTTATTTATCAGTCTTTGGAATACATCATATAATCCGCTTGAAGGCTATTTTAGCAATCCTCAGGGATCGCTATTCCAAGTTTCGCCTGTAGACTAGTATGCGGGCCTCGAGATCCCATCTCGAGTCACGTCGGCCTCTTTGCAGGATCCGGAGGCAAGGGATTTATGGCCAGAGCCCCCACTGGCACTCAGGTGTCCTCCTGCTCCAAGCAGTACCCACGGAGAGACCTCTCGCGGCGGGTTCGATCCACGTACCTGGCGCGGTTAAACAACCCCCTTGGATAGGGTGAGGCAGACAGTCGGAGGTAACTGTATTGCCTCTCCCTCCAGGATTTCAACATGAAGCATTAGATGATTTTCCAATATTAGTTCCTTGAGCAAACAAGTATAAAGAGTGCTCCTAAGTGTACAATCACGAGCATTCCAGTGGTCATTTGTACGACCAACTGCTAAGGTATGAATCCTTCTCTCTGAATACATCCAGCATTCGATCCGGGATCAATCGCGACTTGGCAAGATCCCAAGGGTTTTGTAAGCTGAGTTGCTTGTTTACCCTCTTTCCTTGGGTTAGGGTTTATACCTTGTTGACCCAAATTGTTTCCACCGTAGGTTTCCTTAAATTATAGACAATAAATGTTGGGCAACCTCGTTGCCCTAACTTGTTTGGACAATTGCATTCTTGGCAAATTCATAACTCCCCTAACTTGGTGAAATCAGCCCCAAGGAAGGGTGATGTATCAGGATGACTACTCATCCTCTAGAAAATTACACTTGTACTTAGAACTCGCCAAACTTGTTCTAAGGAGTGGCAATACTATTTTGTGATTTAGACACAAAACTATGCGACGTTGCAACTTGTTGCATGAGATAGATGTCAGCACCTAACTTGTGGGATTATTTCTTCCATCACACGGTATTCCTTGGTCAAGAATACCTTTGGTCAAGATGTAGGGTTTGGGAGTCCTCTTGAACCAATCCAACCCCTAACCCTACTAGGCCGATAACGCTTTGGCCCTATGGTTCCTAAATTCATACGGAAGTCTAGTATTTGGTCAATTGATCCTTAGGGTGAGAACCCGAGATCATTCTTGCATGAGTATTTAGATAACCCTAACATTTTCGAGAATGTGGGTAGGATCTTTGGGATCGGAAATATTAGGTTGGCATCCTAAGTGCGATAGTAGGCAGAATTTTAATGTAACTTAACCCTACCTAGCACTTTGAGGTGATCATCATAAGCAATCTAATCGTACCTTTATGATTTTCATGTAAGCTACTCAACTATATGTGAATTACTTAGTTGATCCAACCAACCCACAATTTAAGATGATCTTTCTTTAAAGATACAAATACATTCTTCTAAATTTGCAAGTACTTTCCCCTAAAAGATGTAAGTAACTGGAAGATAGGTGAGATGCATCATTTCATGCGAGTATGCAAATTCAAACCATAGACCTCCTTCTTTTATGCAACTTAGAGATAATTCTTTTCCTTGCCCTAGACTATAATGATTGACATTCAGAGCTAACTTGTATAAACCCTACGTTGATGCAACGAAGTCAAGCTATAATATTTTTATTGAATATGCATTCAAACTTTGATAAAGAACTCCACACTTGAGCAAATGCCATGAGTCCATCATTGACTTATTACTTCTTTTAGCACTTAATCCAACCTTGAATGTAATTATCATCGCATGCGATTTGCAAAGTACATAAATTCTTTCCATGCATTGCAACTATTCAGGCATCATTTAATGGGTGTCTACAATTATTTTATACGTGAATCACAACTATGCATTATGTGTTATATGCCCTATCCTATACGCGATGCAACAAAGATGCATTTACACAATTCCATCTTTTTATTATGCATCATGCATTCAGAATTTCATCTACCCTTAACCACGGAAGTGCAAGCAATTGCAAATACTTGACATGCAGCTAAATTTTTTAGATCGAACGAGCAAATAAATTTTCCAATGGGTTTAAACTTGCCTACAAGAATTAAACATGCCTAATGCATCCTTTTCATGCGAAATTAATTTTAGGAACATGGGCATTAAGAATCAAGGCGTTGTCGTATTGCTGCGCATTCGAGGTGTGTAAACCACCCAAAAGTCATGTGTGTGATTTGATACTTTGTACATACTTAGTTGTTATGTTTGCTCTTTCATTCTATGCCGAAGACGGAGAAGAATAAGGAATTTTGGTAGACTGGTAACTCGAGATGCAATCTCATGGGCTACACTTATTTCAAGATATGCCGATTATGGGCTTTGTGAGGATGTTTCCAATAACTACAAATGGATGAGGCTTATCAAGTATTTGACAGACTTTCAGAACAAGGGAACGAAGTCAGTTTGGTTTTGAATGCCATACATGTAGGTAAACTTAATGAAGTTGGGACATCATCCCTGTATCTGTTCCTCCCTACTTGTCATGGTGCGCCCCTAATTGGATGAAGAGGGAACTATGCAAGCTTGTGCTGTTTGGTTGGACTATATTTGAGCCAGACTCCACCATTTCCAATGGGCTAGCTGGTAGTCCGAGGAAGATATAGAAGAAAACCTCACTTGTGACCCAATTGGTCATATCGTGGTTCTGCTGCTTCTTGTCAAAGTTCATTGGTATATGCTGTTGTGACTAAGAAATTGCTTTGATGCAAAGGATAATGATTTGATTAATGACTGGCACTTTGGTCACCATCTTGTGATGTAATGACAATCCAAAAAGATTGGTTTGGACCGTGCTCATATGATAGTGCTTGCTTTCTTTTATCCTTCAACCTATATTTCGGAGGAGGAACAGGGTCTAAAAAAGGAAGAAAAGCAAAAGGCTAATTTTGGGAGGGAAAAAGCAGATTCGAAAAAGATGAGAGATTGAATTGGGGAAAGAGGAAAGGAACGCGGAGGAATCAAGGAGGAAAATAGCTGGAGAGGAAGGGTGATCATCGAAAAGGTTTGCAATAGGACGGCATTAGTGACGAGGAGGAAGACGATACTCTGCGCAGAATAGGGAGAAGAAAACGACGAAAAAGCTAGGAAAAGCTCGGAAGGTAGACGGAGTGTGGAAGCCTTAAGTAGGACAGAGGAGGACGCGGATGGAGGAAATTGGGGGAAAATGAACTGGCTCGCTGATCATCAGAAGGAGGGAAGAGGAAAAATGCAAGATGAATGGATCTACGAGGATGGCATCAGCTGTGGAGGACGAGGCTTTAATGACAAAGCATCGACTACAGAAGGGGATTCGACGAAGTAGCTGAGAGGAGCAGTCTTTGATCTTGCAAAAAGGCCACTTTATGCAAAGCCAATCGGGCATCAGGAATGATCGCTTTGATGGAGCTCCGATACTACAGAAGGAGGGGAAAGGTTTCTCTATGATCGAAACAGTACCACAGAGAGCGAGCGAAACTGAAGTTACTGTGACAATTCATGACACGGAACTTCAGGGACAAGTAGGAAGACACTTTCCGCAGGATCAAAAATTTGTGAAGTGGCTATAGAAGGGTGCCGAATTCAATGCGTAAAGGAATAAGGTATTCGAAGATTGATATGCGAAGGAAAGATGGTACTCTGCGGTTCGACTAGGAGGAATAGGATAACGGAGAGGTCATCGACTGGATTTACAGGGCGAGTTCTGTGACTGTGAGGAGGAATAGTTTTGGACTTCAAGTTCGAAGGTACTCTGCTGCTTGAATGAGTGCTTTGGGGAGAGATGGCTGGAAAGAAGACCGAGTGCAGCTGAAGTAGATAAAGTCACGGAAGATGACACGAGGCGAAAAAGGGATGAAGCATCATATAAGAAGGTAAAAGATCGATTAAAGCTCTGAGTACAACTTCAGAGATCAAAACTTGAAGCGAATTGAAGAATAGAGCTCTCAGAAGTTTTTTTTTAAAATTCTGAAAATAAAAAATTGTGATCTGTTCCTGCCTGGAGGTCCTTTGGCTCTATCCGACCGACTTCGTCTTCGTCTTCTGCATCAATTCGAAGGAAATGCTGATGTAGAACTACCAGAGCTATACTCTGTTCATTGTGCCTAGATCAAGGAGGAAAAAAAAAACAACATCATCCAACTGTGCCACCAGAATTTCTGATATGTCGGCAATAGAGGACATCGAGGAGGCTTAAGGTAACGAAGCGAAAGAAGAAACAATTGAAGATAAAGAAAGACTGATGATGAGGACTACGATGAGGTGTTAAAAAGAAGCTACGAGGAAGTCAAAGACACGGAAGGATTTTCTGAAGAATAACCAGGAGGGAAGCTTGTTTTTCAATATGCTAAGAAACGTGCCTTTGGTCCTAAGTGTGCCATAACCAGCAACGCATACAAGGAATTCCATATTTGTGGCCTACTGAGTACAGAGGCTCCCGTTTCAGTAAACACAGGAAGATGGTTAACAGAGCTTATGGTGTACACTTTCTGGAGATTTTGTTTTGCATCATTCCAATTGAGTCAATGATGAAGATGAATCACAGATTCACTCAGAGAAAATGTCAAGTGATCTTTTAAAGCGCTTATAGGAGGCAATAGAAGCTTTAATGTACAGTTGTTTTTGAATTTAGAGCAATATGCAAATGATTTTGCAAGACTTGGGGAACCATTAATCATCTTCTTAAGACATTTATTCTAACTCCAGAGGATTACAAAGTTGCAGAATGGGAAGAAGGCAGTCTGAAAGATCGTGAAAGGAGAGTTACACACCTGGGTAAACAGAAACTGTGTTGCTACTCTGAACTAACCATAAGTCTAATCAGCTGTAACAAGGGATCTACAAGAGTTTTTATAAAGACTTATTACTACAACTCAAGAGTCATCAAGTGAGAAATTTCAATAGCCTCACTCCTTAAACAATATCACTCTGACTCAAAACAAGCTACCTAAAAATCTGTGATCTTCACAGTTAGGTCCTATGCCAAGAACAGATTTGTGACTTCAAATTCCTTATAGTATTGGACATTATTATGATATGTACTAAAACTGTTTCCTAAACCTCTTGTATATACCTCTGAGGATCTTCTGTACTCGTCCTTTATTGCTGCTGTAACTATTCTGAAGAAATATAAATATGATTCTTTGTGGAGGCCGCCACTATTGACGATCTATCCTTCTATCCTGAAATTATTCAAAGTCCTCAGTGGTCGCGACTTGGCTTTCGAAAACCGTTCGACATCTTTGGTGAACCCGACGTGAAAGCGTCGCAAAAATTTCAGGATGGGAGATACTTCAGCCTCTATTTCAGCTTCCTCTACAATTCCAGCTGCGTCTACTTCAGCTCCATCTATGACTACTGCGTCAAGTACTTCAACGGAGGATCTAAAACAGATTTTGCAGAATATGTCCATGTATATGCAGCTCCAAAATCAACAAACACAATTGTATATGCAGCAGCAACAACAATTGCATCAACAGCAGTTGTCTCAGCAAAGGCAACTCTATTCGGAGCAGGAGAATGCAAATAGCGCGACTAAGGCTATTGAAGCAGTTGAGAGTGAGAAGAAGCTATTTGACGAGCGTAATGTTTCAGCATATTTGAAGACATATGAGATCAAGATGGGGTTTTTTGGAGTTCCTGCTGGACTTATGAGTAAGTACTTCCTTCGTCTTGTCACACCTGCTTTGAGGACAAAAGCGACTAATCTTTTTATTCAAAATACACATTGGCAAGATTTTAAGAAGGCTCTAAAAGAAGAATACTTCCTTGAGGACTTTGGTATGGCTACTCGGCAGTCATTCTGAGAGTGGGTCTACATGCCAAACAAGGGTCTTGCTGCTTCGGAGTTGATTCGAGAATTCGAAGAGAGGTATAGTCAGCTTGATGCTATTGAACAAAGAGCATTGGATGTTGAAAAAGTTGAGCTTTTTTTGCAAGCTGCAGATCCTGCTCTTCAAGAAGAATTGGGTGAGCTTCTTGAAGATCGTACGAAGCCTATGGGTCTTAAAACTGATTGGCAGGATGCTCAGGATGCAGTCTCGACTTTGACCAAGAGGAGGATATGGAAGACTCGCCTACAGAATGGTTCCATGACACCTACACCATTATCAGCTCCTATGCCTACTTCTATCCCTGTTATTTCTTCTCCTCCTCAGCCAGTTTCTTGGCCTATGCCAGTGCCTACTATTTCTACTCCACCTATTCCTCCAGTTCCATGACCGATGCCTACACCTTCTGCTCCAAAACCATCCGCTCCATCGGTGCCTACCTCTATTGATGACATAATCAAAGGCATCACAGATTTGACACTTGAGTCAGTCAAAGCAGAGTTAGTGGGAAAGTTGAAGGAGCAGTTTGCTTCAACTATGCCTACTACTTCTTCTAGTGCTCCTACTGCACCTAGGAGTGCTCCTAGTGCACCTAGGAGAGATCGGAGATGTATTTGGTGTGATAGTACGGAGCATCAGCATTGCAGGGATTGTGACTCTTTCCAGGATGCAAGGAGGCAGAATTTGGTATATTGGGGGCAAGATGGTAAGATTTGGTTGACTGAGACAGGAGCTCCACTTGCTACCAACTTTGGTAAAGGTGGAATGAAGAAGTTAGTGGAGGACATGGCTGCGCGTACTTCTTATGTGACAGCTAGAGGTGATGCTTCCGCATATGGAGTACATATTGAGAAGGGATCAGAGACTCAGTCCGCACTATGGACTTATGCTATGGAGACTGCAAACAAGGGAAAAATTCAGCAAACTGTTTTGACTAGCGCAGGCTCTAGCATCAGATCAGAGACAGGTTGGGACTCGCCTGTTGACAGGTATTCTATTTATGCTTATTTGGCTAAATCTCATGGTGCAGATGTATTTGTTGAGGAGAAGCGTAAGAGGGATGAAGAAAATCCAAGTGCAGCTAAGAAGACTAGAGGGGGTGAGTTTGTTACTCCACCTACTGCAGAACCGTCTTCAAGATCAAGGCCAGATCGACAGATGGAGGATGCTCAAAAGAGAGAAAAGAGGCAAGATCCTAGAGAGAGAAAGCAGCCAGGATTTAGATTGATGTCCGATATTGAGACATCTATAGACATGAAGAAAATCTTTAATGATAAGATACTTGGCAGTGAGGTGACTTTCACTATTTTTGAGATTTTGGGCATCTCCAAAAGAGAGTTTCAGGAGGTCCTGAAGAGGAAAAGACATGCATTGGCTACCACTGATACACAGGGAGTTTTGATTGGGGAGTTGGATGAGGATGATGATGAGGTTATGGTTGATAATGCTTCTGTTCTTCCGCAGGTAGAGAAGAGGGTTCAGCCTATGCATTATGCTGAAATTGATGAGCTTGTCATGATACCGCGTAGTCACTTTTCGCGGAGTCATTGGGCTAGGGCAACTACAGAGACGATGGTAAAGATTGGAGAGAAACAGGTGCCTTATGTTGCATTGGTTGATCATGGTTCAGAGATTAATCTCATAGTTCGTGGAGTTTATGAGAGTAACAGATGGCCTATGGATGTAGAGCATGGGTAGCGTATGAGAGCCGCCAATAATACTGCAGGTGATTTATATGCTGCTTGCCCTAGTGTCAGGGTTTCTATTGGTGATGTAGAGGAGAATTTTCATTTCTTTGTGCATGATTCATGCTCTTATCCCATAATTCTTGGACAGCCATTCATTACAAAGATGCGCATGGAAACAAAGGTCATGGATGATGGATCTGCTTATGCACGGATTCGCAGTAAAGATGGTATGAGAGCAGTTCAGTTTATGACTGTATGTGTGAACCATGTTAGAAACAGGGATACTCTTAGAGATGCACCCTTACCCACTGTGAGGGATTCGGGTTTTCATTAGGTACCGCCGTTTCGCGAGACGACGGTGGTACAGAGGAGAGGAGATTGGAGTTCTCGCCTCCTGGCAGCAGCAGTGTTTTCTCCTCCGGTTATGTTGGGATTTCAGCAAACAGTTCGATGAGTTATTAGAAGACTTCTAGGTTGCCTAGAGCTGCCAGGCAGTATTTATGCAGGAAGGAGAAAAATTTGAAAAATGCAGGAATTTTGGAGGATGATGAGCACATAGATGGTATGTATGACAGTGTGATTTGTGCAGATACGATGGCAAAGATGGGAGATATGCTGAAAACTAATATGCTGAATTGTCATGGTAATGTATTAGTGCAATCCCTGGACATGTTTCATGAAATTGCAGATTTTATGTCACAGATTGAGTCAGAGGCTGAGGTAATTCAGCAAAGAGTGTTGAGTGCTGAAGAAATTCAGCAAACAGAGTTTCCAGCAGCTGGTTATGATCAGCTTTCAGAGAGACAGAGGGCTGAAAATTTTCAGCCAACAGAGTTTATTGCTGAAATATTTCAGCATCCAGAGTTTGGGGCTGTTTCTATGCAGTCCATAGAGTAGAGGGCTGAGAATATTCAGCCATTGGAGTGCAGAACTGCTGATTTACAGCAAGGTTTATGTAATGCAGAAGAGCATAATGAAGCCAGGGTTGACACGAAATACAAAACTGTGGATAAGAAGGTGAAGCCGGTTGCTGTACCGCTTCCATGTGACAGTGATCAGCAAATAGAGAGGGCTGCTAAACAGCAAATTTTGAGGAATCCGGAGCATATTGGTCATAAATTTTCAGCAGAGACACTTGCTGAATTGAAAATTGGAAATGGTGATTTCTTGTTACCCATAGAGAAGCAATGCTTTCAGGAGATGCTTGAGCGTCATGGAAGGGGATTTGCTTTTGTCCCACATGAGATTGGATGTGTGAATCCTAATATTGTTGCTCCTATGGTCATTTTTACTATTCCTCATATCCCATGGAATCTTCGACCTATTCCAGTGCCTAAAGCACACTTGCCAAAGCTGATTGATTTATTGAATGAGAAAATCAGGATGGGAATCCTTGAGCCTTCATCTGCACCATACTCAAACAGGTGGTTTATAGTTCCAAAGAAGAATGGTACTCTCCGATTTATTCAGGATATGCAGCCACTGAACAGAGTTACTATCAGGAATGTTGGTATAGGTCCAGTTGTGGATGAGTTTGCAGAGGCATTTGCTGGACGTGCCATCTATTCTTTGGGTGATTTGTATTCAGGATATGATCAGTTTCAGCTGGCTTTGGAAAGCAGGGACATAACCACCATGAGAACTCCTATTGGGCTGGTCAGGATGTGTACCTTGCCTCAAGGTGCCACTAATTCTGTTGCGCATATGATGAATGCCATGCATAAGGTCCTTCGTGATTACATACCTCAGCTTACTATGCCTTTCTTGGATGATGTGCCCATTAAGGGGTGTGCAGAAGAAGAGAAGAATGAGAGCCTAAATGAGCAGGGATGCAGATACTTTGTGGCTGATCATATTTCAGCATGTGAGAAGATTTTGGCCAGGTTAGAAGAAGTGAACTTGACACTTTCAGGGCAAAAATCTGTTTTTGGAGTGAATGAGGTTGTCATTGTTGGGCATATGTGTGGATATTATGGCAGGAAACCCTCACCTGATAAGGTGAATGCTATAGGCAAGATTGCAGAGTATTGTTCTACCACTTCTGAGGTACGGAGATTCATTGGTGCTTGTGTGTTTTATATGATTTGGATACCTCATTTTGCACACATAGCAGATTGTTTGTATCAGCTGCTTCGAAAGGGGCAGAAATTTTATTGGGATGAGAGTCACATTAGAGCCATGCGGAAATTGAAGAAGTTATTACAGAATGCTCCTACTCTCAGAAAAGCGGATTATAACTGTGATAGGCCTATTGTATTGACAGTTGACACTAGTCCAATTGGCATAGGTTGGGCTGTGGGTCAAGATGATGCAGATGGAAATAGGTATGCTATTCGGTTTGGGGCGAAAGTCCTAAACGAGAGACAGAGGAGATATCCGCAAATCAAGAGGGAGTTATTGGGGATTGTCATGGCTCTCAAATGTGACAAGGAGTACTTTATTGGAGCTTCAGTTGTGGTAGAGACAGATTGCTTGCCATTGATTGGTATGATCACGAGTTGCTCTACTCCAGATATAGCCATGTTGAGATGGATTGCATACATCAAGTCATTAAATCCGGAATTTAAACACATAGCAGGGAAAGATAATCCAGTGGCAGATATGTTGTCTAGAGCCAGATATGATGATGAGGAGACTCTACTTGCAGAAGAGGATGATGCATAAATTTCAGCCACTATGGTTGATCATGTTTGTCATGTCTATGATATTGTGGCTTTCATAGAAGAACTTTATGTTGGAGATTGGTTACAGATTGGCAGGTACCTTAGTACACTAAGCAAAAGAGATGAATGGATAGATGAAGAGTTCAAGAAGATCAGAAGGAAAGCCTATGGTTATTTTCTCAAGGATGGATTTCTTTGGAAGCATCCGAAGAAAAGAGGTGGATTACCTTTGCGGGTTGTCTGCGATAGAGAGACACAGTTACAGGTGATGAGGGAGTTTCATGAGAGTCCTTGGGCTGGTCATAGAGGAGTATGGGCTACTTATGAGAAAATCAAGGAGAAATATTGGTGGAAAGGCATGTATAGAGATGTTTCTCACTTTGTTGAGACTTGTAGAGACTGCCAGATGTATTCAGTAGTGCGTCATAGAGATGAGCTTCATCCGACCTATCCACTATGCATTCATTATAAGTGGGTAGTTGATTTGGTTACCATGCCTATGGGTCTATGGCAGATGAGATACATTGTTTTGGCTAGAGAGGATCTTACTAATCATGTTGAGGGCAGATCTTTGAGAACGAAGACCACTAGTGCAGTGTGTAAGTTCTTATTGGAGGAAATTTTCTGCAGGTATGGTTGTGTGGGTAAGATCACTGCGGATCATGGTGAATTGGATGTAGATGAAGCTAGGGAGTTTTTCTCTCAGCTAGGAATCAAATTGGCTCTAACCACAGCATACAATCCAGAGGGAAATGGAAAGAGTGAAAGAGGGCATCCGCCGATAGTGAAAGCATTAGCCAAAGCATGCAGAGGACGGATTGGAGAATGGCCGAGACTTCTACCATTTTCTTTGTGGGCTGATCATACGACTCATAGTGTTACCACAGGATATATGCCTGCAGAGTTGATGTATGGTCAGAAACCTGTTATGCCGATTGAGACTTGTGCTTTGACTTGGTCAGTTTTACCTTGGCAGGAGGATTTGACGAGAGAGGAGCTCTTAGCTCTTCGGATTCGACAGTTGGAGAGGAGACCTAAGGATATTCAGCTAGCTATTGACAGGTTGAAAGTTGCTAGACTAAGGAATAAGGACAAGTTTGATAGCAGGCATCGCTTACGGCCTAGAGCAATAGAAGAGGGAGATTAGGTATTGGTCTTTGATAGCAGCCTTGAAAATCAGCATACTGCACTTCGGAAGATGGTGAAAAGATGGTTTGGGCCGTATATAGTCAGACATGTCTTTGATAATGCAACATATGAGCTGACTGAATTGGATGGAACAGTGCTTAGAGTGCCTATTGCTGGAAAAAGAATCAAGATTTTCAAGAAAAGAGATGATGAGGATTATGCATTTGAAGAATTTTCAAGAGAAGAGCAACGACAAGAAACTCCAATGGAAGAGACAGATGATATGGCTGATAATCTTGTTGATCTATCGGAAATGCATAATGAAGAGATTGATTTGTTTGTGGATCTTGATGATAATGATCATGGGTAGTTGGCCCATCCGGAGGATGCGCAGGATTAGAGGGGGTGGATGTCGTATTGCTGCGCATTCGAGGTGTGTAAACCACCCAAAAGTCATGTGTGTGATTTGATACTTTGTACATACTTAGTTGTTATGTTTGCTCTTTCATTCTATGCCGAAGACGGAGAAGAATAAGGAATTTTGGTAGATTGGTAACTCGAGATGCAATCTCATGGGCTACACTTATTTCAAGATATGCCGATTATGGGCTTTGTGAGGATGTTTCCAATAACTACAAATGGATGAGGCTTATCAAGTATTTGACAGACTTTCAGAACAAGGGAACGAAGTCAGTTTGGTTTTGAATGCCATACATGTAGGTAAACTTAATGAAGTTGGGACATCATCCCTGTATTTGTTCCTCCCTACTTGTCATGGTGCGCCCCTAATTGGATGAAGAGGGAACTATGCAAGCTTGTGCTGTTTGGTTGGACTGTATTTGAGCCAGACTCCACCATTTCCAATGGGCTAGTTGGTAGTCCGAGGAAGATATAGAAGAAAACCTCACTTGTGACCCAATTGGTCATATCGTGGTTCTGCTGCTTCTTGTCAAAGTTCATTGGTATATGTTGTTGTGACTAAGAAATTGCTTTGATGCAAAGGATAATGATTTGATTAATGACTGGCACTTTGGTCACCATCTTGTGATGTAATGACAATCCAAAAAGATTGGTTTGGACCGTGCTCATATGACAGTGCTTGCTTTCTTTTATCCTTCAACCTATATTTCGGAGGAGGAACAGGGTCTAAAAAAGGAAGAAAAGCAAAAGGCTAATTTTGGGAGGGAAAAAGCAGATTCGAAAAAGATGAGAGATTGAATTGGGGAAAGAGGAAAGGAACGCGGAGGAATCAAGGAGGAAAATAGCTGGAGAGGAAGGGTGATCATCGAAAAGGTTTGCAATAGGACGGCATTAGTGACGAGGAGGAAGACGATACTCTGCGCAGAATAGGGAGAAGAAAACGACGAAAAAGCTAGGAAAAGCTCGGAAGGTAGACGGAGTGTGGAAGCCTTAAGTAGGACAGAGGAGGACGCCGATGGAGGAAATTGGGGGAAAATGAACTGGCTCGCTAATCATCAGAAGGAGGGAAGAGGAAAAATGCAAGATGAATGGATCTACGAGGACGGGATCAGCTGTGGAGGACGAGGCTTTAATGACAAAGCATCGACTATAGAAGGGGATTTGACGAAGTAGCTGAGAGGAGCAGTCTTTGATCTTGCAAAAAGGCCACTTTATGCAAAGCCAATCGGGCATCAGGAATGATCGCTTTGATGGAGCTCCGATACTACAGAAGGAGGGGAAAGGTTTCTCTATGATCGAAACAGTACCACAGAGAGCGAGTGAAACTAAAGTTACTGTGACAATTCATGACACGGAACTTCAGGGACAAGTAGGAAGACACTTTCCGCAGGATCAAAAATTTGTGAAGTGGCTATAGAAGGGTGCCGAATTCAATGCGTAAAGGAATAAGGTATTCGAAGATTGATATGCGAAGGAAAGATGGTACTCTGCGGTTCGACTAGGAGGAATAGGATAACGGAGAGGTCATCGACTGGATTTACACGGCGAGTTCTGTGACTGTGAGGAGGAATAGTTTTGGACTTCAAGTTCGAAGGTACTCTGCTGCTTGAATGAGTGCTTTGGGGAGAGATGGCTGGAAAGAAGACCGAGTGCAGCTGAAGTAGATAAAGTCACGGAAGATGACACGAGGCGAAAAAGGGATGAAGCATCATATAAGAAGGTAAAAGATCGATTAAAGCTCTGAGTACAACTTCAGAGATCAAAACTTGAAGCGAATTGAAGAATAGAGCTCTCAGAAGTTTTTTTTTTAAATTCTCAAAATAAAAAATTGTGATCTGTTCCTGCCTGGAGGTCCTTTGGCTCTATCCGACCGACTTCGTCTTCTTCTTCTGCATCAATTCGAAGGAAATGCTGATGTAGAACTACCAGAGCTATACTCTGTTCATTGTGCCTAGAGCAAGGAGGAAAAAAAAAACAACGTCATCCAACTGTGCCACCAGAATTTCTGATATGTCGGCAATAGAGGACATCGAGGAGGCTTAAGGTAACGAAGCGAAAGAAGAAACGATTGAAGATAAAGAAAGACTGATGATGAGGACTACGATGAGGTGTTAAAAATAAGCTACGAGGAAGTCAAAGACACGGAAGGATTTTCTGAAGAATAACCAGGAGGGAAGCTTGTTTTTCAATATGCTAAGAAACGTGCCTTTGGTCCTAAGTGTGCCATAACCAGCAACGCATACAGGGAATTCCATATTTGTGGCCTGCTGAGTACAGAGGCTCCCGTTTCAGTAAACACAGGAAGATGGTTAACAGAGCTTATGGTGTACACTTTCTGGAGATTTTGTTTTGCATCATGCCAATTGAGTCAATGATGAAGATGAATCACAGATTCACTCAGAGAAAATGTCAAGTGATCTTTTAAAGCGCTTATAGGAGGCAATAGAAGCTTTAATGTACAGTTGTTTTTGAATTTAGAGCAATATGCAAATGATTTTGCAAGACTTGGGGAACCATTAATCATCTTCTTAAGACATTTATTCTAACTCCAGAGGATTACAAAGTTGCAGAATGGGAAGAAGGCAGTCTGAAAGATCGTGAAAGGAGAGTTACACACCTGGGTAAACAGAAACTGTGTTGCTACTCTGAACTAACCATAAGTCTAATTAGCTGTAACAAGGGATCTACAAGAGTTTTTATAAAGACTTATTACTACAACTCAAGAGTCATCAAGTGAGAAATTTCAATAGCCTCACTCCTTAAACAATATCACTCTGACTCAAAACAAGCTACCTAAAAATCTGTGATCTTCACAATTAGGTCCTATGCCAAGAACAGATTTGTGACTTCAAATTCCTTATAGTATTGGACATTATTATGATTTGTACTAAAACTGTTTCCTAAACCTCTTGTATATACCTCTGAGGATCTTCTGTACTCGTCCTTTATTGCTGCTATAACTATTCTGAAGAAATATAAATATGATTCTTTGTGGAGGCCGCCACTATTGACGATCTATCCTTCTATCCTGAAATTATTCAAAGTCCTCAGTGGTCGCGACTTGGCTTTCGAAAACCCTTCGACAGCGTTGTCCACTCGCGTACTCCGGGTGGAGGCTCCCGCATGTGCTCCTCTCACCTTTTGCTTAGGAGCCATTGGCGCAGTGGACTTAGACTCCGCGAACTCTCCTTGCCCTTTTTCCGATTTCCAAAACTGCCTACTAGGCCAAGATTTCTCCCCCCTGCGCAGAAACTGGCCTTACAAGACACGGTTTTTAAAAAGCTGGGGAAGGCATGGGAGAATAGGGCCTATGGAAGCCTTAATAGAAGCTTCTAATTAGAAGCTTCCAAGATTCTATCACAGGAAAATGATGTGGAGGTGGGGAGATGATTGGGAGGATGAAGACGATGAAGATGATTGATAGTGATGATGATGATGGTGATGAGGGTGATGGTGGCAACAATGTGGTGGCAGCACGGCAGTTCCTGGCGGCGTGGCAGCGTGGTGGGCAACACGATCTCCACGGCCGGTAGCAGCAGCACGGTCCAATCTCCTCCTCTCCACAAGCTTGGGGAGGGGGAGGTCATATATAGTGTGGAAAGGGGGGGGTAGCCACACAAGTGGCGGGTGGCATGTTCCCCTCCCCATGCTCCTCCACCACTCAAGCTCCTTCTCATACTCATACTCATACTCATACTCCCTCTCCCTGCCATGCAATGGCTGAAGGGGAGGGAGTTAATAAAAAATTTTGCAAAAATTATCCATTATAATTTTCCCCTTGAGGGGTGTTGTGTCAATAAGATAGGACATCCAAGCCACCAAAGATAGACAAAAGGCTTACACGGACTTGAAACGGCAAGACAGATCCTTCGTTGAAGGTGATATGGTCTTCATTCGCGTACGTCCAAAGAAGAGTTCCCTATCCTTGGGTAAATGCAAAAAAGCTAAGTTCAAGGTATTGTGGACCCTACAAGATTCTCAAGTGCCTAGGGCCTAATGCTTACAGATTACAACTCCTTGAAAACCTAAAAGTTCATAATGTATTCCATATCAGTCTATTGAAAAAGTATGTGCCTAACCCTAGTCATGTGCTTGATGATCAACAAGTTGTAATGCCTAGCCAAGGAGTCCTTGAGCTACAGCCTGACAGGATCTTAGATGTTAGGGAGAGGCATTTGAGATCCAAGACCTTGAGAGAATACCTCATCCAGTGGAAAGATTACCCGGAAGAGGATGCCACTTGGATGGATGAAAGTACTCTCAACCAACAATACCCCTAGTTCTTCTCGAGATGAGGACATCTCGATTCCTCTAAGGGGGAGAGAATGTTATATTTTTGCTACGAAATATTCAAGATCATAAATCTCACGCAAAATAGGTTCAAAGTAATCTCCCGCAATGGAAAAACCTTGGGCTAAGTGCTCCCTCCACGTAGATCAATAAACACCAACCCCGCATCGTGTATGGAGAGCCGTGGCTCAAAAGTTGTAGTTCCACACGTGAGCCTCGACAAAGATGAATAGCTTTACGATCTTTAAGTCCTCCATCCACTTGATTCTCTTCAAGTTGGTCTGAAGGTATGCAAGTCGGTGGGCAACTATGTAATAAATTCCTAATTCACCCATCCATCTCCGTTCCACATACCGGGGTGAAGGATTGTAGATGCGGTCTAGGATATTCATCATACCTAGCCTCCGTCGATAATCCAAAGCATGCATTGCAGTCATAAACATAACCTGGAACACCAAGAATTTGTTCCATGCTTCGCGACTCTGTAGGCCAGCATCTGTAAGTAAGTAAGAAAATGTTCTTAACGACAACATTGCTCTACTTCCCCTCATTAAGTTCCCTTGTAAATATTAGATTCTGTTGGTTCGCTCTGATACCAATTGTAATGTGTCCCTTGTCCGCTTATAGGACATGTCTTAGTAGCCCATTGAAAAGAGAGTCCAAAAAGCACCCCGCGACACTCCCAAGGGATGTTACGGGGTTTGTGATCTAGCTCTTTCCGAGTCTGCCATGAAGCAGAAGCATTCTGGCCGTTCCCACTTAGGACCGACCTGAATTAGGGTTTTCCTAATGGTCAAGTTCCTAGGAGGTAACTCGCTTCGAGCCCCAGACAAACTACTTTGCGCAGAAACATCAGGGTGGAAGCGGATTTATATTGCACTTGGTTCAAGAAGAATGGGAAACGAGAGGGATGCAAATCTCGACCTCTCTGCCAGTGAGGCATAGTCTCATTCCGTTCCCCTAAAACAACACAAATTGAGACTCTAGCCCTAATGACTCTAGGTCATTGTTACCTCGCTATCAAATCCTTTGAGAAAAGTTCCCGGCCAATCGGGACCACCCTTCTATAGGACGGACCCAGGGTCACATCCATTGCACTTTCCTTAAGTTGCTTTAGTTATCTAATTACCTACCACATTTAGTTTGACAAGCAAAAATAGCTTCCTTAATTAACCAATTAATCACTGGTTCCTTCACGTAACTTAGGCATTGACATAGGAAAACAATGTCAAACAAGTTCCTTTTCAACATTTGATCTTTATTTATCATTCTTTGGAATAGATCATATAATCCGCTCGAAGGCTATTCTAGCAATCCTCACGGATCACTGTTCCAAGTTCCGCCTGTAGACTAGTATACGGGCCTCACGATCCCATCTCGAGTCACGTCAGCCTCTTGTGCAAGATCCGAAGGCAAGGGATTTATGGCCAGAGCCCCCACTGGCACCCAGGCATCCTCCTGCTCCAAGCAGTACCCACGGAGAGACCTCTCATGGTGGGTTCGGTCCACGTACCGGTGCGGCTAACAACCCCCTTAGATACGGTGAGACAGACAATTGGAGGTAACTGTACTGCCTCTCCCTCCAGGCTTTCAACCTGAAGCATTAGTTGATTTTCTAGTATTAGTTCCTTGAGCAAAGAAGTACAAACACTATAATCACGAGCATTCCAGTGGTCGTTTGTACGGCCAACTGCTAAGGTGTGAATCCTTCTCTCTGAATACATCCAGCATTCGATCCGGGATCAATCGTGACTTGGCAAGATCCCAAGGGTTTCGTAAGCTGAGTTGCTTGTTTAACCTCTTTCCTTGGGTTAGGGTTTATACCCTGTTGATCCAAATTGTTTCCACCTTAGGTTTCCTTAAATTATAGACAATAAACATTGGGCAACCTCGTTGCCCTATCTTGTTTGGACAATTTCCTTCTTGGCAAATTCGTAACTCCCCTAACTTGGCAAAATCAAAAAATTAGACTTGTACTTAGAACTCGCCAAACTTGTTCTAAGGAGTGGCAATACTATTTTGTGATTTGGACACAAAACTATGCGACATTGCAACTTGTTGCATGAGATAGGTGTCAGCACCTAACTTGTGGGATTATTTCTTCCATCACATGGTATTTCTTGGTCAAGAATACATTTGGTCAAGATGTAGGGTTTGGGAGTCCTCTTGACCCAATCCAACCCCTAACCCTACTAGGCCGATAACGCTTTGGCCCTAGGGTTCCTAAATTCATACGGAAGTCTAGTATTTGGTCAATTGATCCTTACGGTGAGAACCCGAGATCATTCTTGCATGAGTGTTTAGATAACCCTAACATTTTCAAGAATGTGGGTAGGATCTTTGGGATCGGAAATATTAGGTTGGCATCCTAAGTGCGATACTAGGCAGAATTTTAACGTAACTTAACCCTACCTAGCACTTTGAGGTGATCGTCATAAGCAATCTAATCGTACCTTTATGATTTTCATGTAAGCTACCCAACTATATGCAGATTACTTAGTTGATCCAACCAACCCACAATTTAAGATGATCTTTCTTTAAAGATGCAAATACATTCTTCTAAATTTGCAAGTACTTTCCCCTAAAAGATGTAAGTAACTGGAAGATAGGTGAGATGCATCATTCCATGCGAGTGTGCAACTTCAAAACATAGACGTCCTGCTTTTATGCAACTTAGAGATCATTCTTTTCCTTGCCCTATACTATAATGATTGACATTTAGAGCTAACTCGTATAAACTCTACGTTGATGCAACAAAGTCAAGCTTTAATATTTTTATTGAAGATGCATTCAAACTTTGATAAAGAACCCCAGGCTTGAGCGAATGCCATGAGTCCATCATTGACTTAATCCTCCCTTTAGCACTTAACCCAACCTAGAATGTAATTATCATCGCATGCGATTCGCAAAGTACATAAATCCTTTCCATTCATTGCAACTATTCAGCCACCATTTAATGGGCATCTACGGTTATTTTATACGTGAATCACAACTATGCATTATGTGTTATATGCCTTGTCCTATGCGTGATGCAACAAAGATGCCTTTGCATAATTTCGTCTTTTTACTTATGCATCATGCATTCAGAATTTCATCTACCCTTAACCACGGAAGTGCCAGCAACTGAAAATACTTGACATGCAGCTAAATTTTGTAGATCGAACGAGCAAATAAATTTTCCAATGGGTTTAAACTTTCCGATAAGAATTAAACATGCCTAATGCATCCTTTTCATGCAGAATTAATTTTAGGAACCTGGGCATTAAGAATTGGGGCATTGTCCACTCGCATACTCGGGGTGGAGGCTCCCACATGTGCTCATCTTTCCTTTTGCTTAGGAGCCATTGGCGCAGTGGAGTTCCCAAACTCTCCTTGCCCTTTTTTCAATTTCGAAAACTGCCTACTAGGCCAAGATTTCTCCCCCCGCGCAGAAACTAACCTTACAAGACACGGTTTTTAAAAAGCTGGGGAAGGCATGGGAGAACAGGGCCTATGGAAGCCTTAATAGAAGCTTCTAATTAGAAGCTTCCAAGCTTCACCGGGAAATGACATGGAGGTGGGGAGATGATTGGGAGGGTGACGACGATGAAGATGATTGATAGTGATGATGATGATGGTGATGATGATGATGATGATGGTGATGAGGGCGATGGCGGCAGCAGTGTGGTAGTAGCACGACAGTTCCTGACAGCGTGATAGCGTGGCGGGCAATGGCAGCATGGTCCAATCTCCTCCTCTCCTCAAGCTTGGGGAGGGGGAGGTCATATATAGTGTGGAAGGGGGGGGTTAGCCACACAAGTGGCAGGTGGCATGTTCCCCTCCCCATGCTCCTCCACCACTCAAGCTCCTTCTCATACTCATACTCCCTCTCCCCGCCATGCAACGGCTGAAGGGGAGGGAGTTAATAAAAAAATTTGCAAAAATTATCCATTATCCTTTTTCCCTTGGAGGGGTGTTCCCGCGTGGAACTACGACTTTTGAGCCACGGCTCTCCATACACGACACGGGGCTAGTGTTTTTTGATGTACAAGGAGGGAGCACTTAGCCCAAGGTTTTTCCATTGTGGGAGATTACTTTGAACCTATTTTGCGCGAGATTTATGATCTTGAATATTTCGTAGTAGAAATATTACACATATATTGACTCTTTAAGCCAACTATGTAGTTACAATGTAGCATGGTAATAGTATTAAAGATCAAACTTACCACCATCTTCTTGTACATTATGGGATCCTCCAATATCTCACACATATGAGTACTTAATTTTGCATTCTGTAATTGTAGTGAGATTAGCTTACAACCATACTATGCAAGCTTTTCATAGCCAGCATACATAATCATGCTCTCATAACCATGTGGTTACTCCATGTACACTTCTTGCAATTCACCATGAAAGAATGCATTATTTATATCCATTTGACACAAAACCCAATCTTTTGCTGCAACCACTACAATGATAGTTCTAAAAGTTGCTATCTTTACCACTTAAGAAAATATCTCCGCCTCCAAAAGCCTGTACATAACCTTTGGAAATATCAAATGTAGCCATTTTAGATTTCTCCCAATGCACATGAACAATAACTTCTTCAAAACAAGTGGAATCATGTGATTTTATAACCTTTTCCATATATGCATTGTGGCAAGCAATATAACCATCATATATCAACATGTTTACAGGATACCTTACTCTTGTTGACCTCCACACTCGTTGTGGAGTACTCTGTGATTCTTTTGCATTAGCCTTGGTTTTCCTTAAACTAGACATACAAACAACTAGAATATCAAACTCCTCATCCATACTTTGATATGAGCCATCTGACTCACTATCTACATAAGAATAGCTTATAGAAACATTTGACATACCAAGTGACTCAACCGCCTTTTTTTCTCCCTTGTGATATACATTTTCTACACTTTTAGGAGTGCTATTTGTACACAACCTACTATTCTATAGTTTCTTAATAGAACTACTAGAAGAGGAATCTTTTAGCCTACTCAATGTTTGTTATTGTGAATCCACATTTTTTGCAATCACCTTTTATTTTTATCATCTACAACAAACTATTTTTCAGTAATAAATCAACTACTCATCTCATCACACACAATATCTCTACTCACCTATAACCTGCCTATAACTAAAATGTAACACTTGTAACCCTTTTTCTCAAGGGAATAGCCACATATACACACTTATCAACTTTTAGATCCATCTTTTCTCTAAGCTCATCAAGAACATGTATATATGCAATACATCGAAATACCTCAACATGTGACAAATCTAGTTTCTTACTAGTAACCTTCTCCTTTGGTGTCACATCATGTGCTTTAGCACATGGAGTCATATTCCTAGTATACAAAATTGTAGAGATAAATTCAATCCAATACTAATGAGGCATGTTGTTTTTAGCTCTTAAGGTTTGTACAATTTTAGTGATGTGC
Organism: Lygodium microphyllum; assembly: GCF_053477565.2. Taxonomy (NCBI): domain Eukaryota; kingdom Viridiplantae; phylum Streptophyta; class Polypodiopsida; order Schizaeales; family Lygodiaceae; genus Lygodium; species Lygodium microphyllum. The sequence goes on from NC_141140.1 coordinate 62,479,329, forward strand.
ATGCTCTTCATTTCAGTAAAACCATTTTATTCTATAGTGTAGCTCCATGTGAGCTGTCTCTTAATTCCATGCTATTTTAGAAAATTATTGAATTCATTGGAAATGTACTTTTCCTCTCCATGTTGCCTTAAGCAGTTAATCTATACACATGTTTGTTTCTCAACCAAATTTTTAAAATCTTGAAAGTGAGAGAACACCTCCATGTTGCCTTAAGCAGTTAATCTATACACTTGTTTGTTTCTCAACCAAATTTTTAAAATCTTGAAAGTGAGAGAACACCTCACTTTTCTCCTTCATGAAGTATACCATACTGTTCTTATATAATTATCAATGAAGGGTACATAATACTTACATTGAGATATTAATGCATTATGCACATTAAGTAAATGCATGCTTGCATGTTTATAATGAGGAAATACATGCCTTGTCAATTTTCCAAATTAGCATGTTTCACATACTTTTTGCGTATCAATCACTTTGAGCTTAGGGAAGTCCATGACAAATTCATGTGATTGCATGTTTTTCAATCTCTTCACATGTACATGGTCGATACATTTATGCCAAGTATCAATATCAGCCACAACTCTTACACCTTGTGCACACATAAGAGTCTTCAGCTTGGGTGCATTTACATCCAAGGTAAATATCCTTCCCACATGCTTGTCTTTTGCAACTAGTTTACTTCTATTCTTGAAATCTTCTATATAGTAGCCATTATGATTGAACTTTACTTATAATCCTTGCTCAACCATTTTCTAGCTTTTTGTGATGTTTGGCACGTGCAATACTCTTCCATCTACATAAACAATGTGACACTCCCAATGTGAGCAATAGGATGTGCTATATTGTCACCTATGTTCACAAAAGTAGATTTTTCTTCGAGAGTCCACCTTATAGAACATGTAAGATACCATGTGAGTTCAAAATAAAGGGCGTCATATTTAGTAAAATTTACAAAATTATATTTACAAAATGGGTTTGTTAATTACAATTTTGAAAAATCCATAAGTTTAGTAAAGTAAAAAGGATCATTTTAAGACATTATAACATGTAAAGAAAGGGTATTTCTTAATGTCCTTTGAACACAAGTTATATAAATGATTTCTTTCAAGTGGACCCCTAGGAGATTTTTCATTTCTCTAAACCATTATTTATGAGACATTATATGGTTAAAGGCACTTGAATCCACATATCATACAAGCTCACAACTTCTTACTTGAATGCCTCTTTAATATCATGAAAAGAGAGAGAGAGAGAGAGAGAGAGAGAGAGAGAGAGAGAGAGAGAGAGAGAGAGAGAGAGAGAGAGAGAGAGAGAGAGAGAGAAAGATACACAGATAGATAAATAGATAGAGACAAAGAAATCTTGAGCTCTTGTAAGATACAAAACACATAGAGAGTGTAATGAAGCAAATTATCAACATGAGAGTTGAAGCCTACTCCAAATATAAGCCTTGTAAATACTTGCGCCAAGAGAGAGAGAGATGGTTTAGTATAAAAAGGAAAAAGTGCTAATGTAGCATATTACTTTTTGTCACTATCACTAATTTTCCAAATCTTCTTGTCTTTCATCTTCTTGTACTTGGTTTGTAGTTCATGGCTACATTGTGCTATGGTAATAGAAGATGTTCCGTGGCATGGCCATGCTTGGATCTTAGTTTAGTATATTTCTTATTATGTCTAGCTTAGAATATTTTGGTTTCTTGTTCATCTCCATTGTTAGATTAGTTTTTCTTTACATTGGTATCAGAACATTAGTTTAGATTCTTGTCAAGAGTCATTTTCTTGTACTTGATCCAGTTTCATATACTAGGGAGTGGAAACTGCAGTTAGTAGGTTTGAGTTACATAACTTAGTTTCTTCATAACTGGGGTTATATTTGAAGGTCTGTTACAGATAGTGATAAAGATGGTGATTCTTGGCATTACCCTGTGGAAAATGGTGGGCTCCAACCAATTTGGCAACTCATGACCAAGTTTTGGATCAGGGTTACATGACTTAGTATGGGTTAAACTTGAGTTGCTTTTCAAGAACAAGGGTTTCTTGCCTTTCGTTTCAAGCTGGGCTCAAGAATCCATGGCCAAAGACTAGATTAATCTCCTTCCCATGCTCTCCATAATGCCCATGGACTCCATATTTTTGTTCTTTATCTCTTCAGCTTCATGTAGAGTAGTGATTTGGTATACTTAGCCTTCTTCTTTCCCTCTACATATCGTGGAATGCAGCAACATGAACTATGCTTGATCAAGGAAATTTGCCATATCTTCAAAAAAATGAGCTCTATTGCTCAAGGAACCCATGCTTGAGGCTTCTAATCTCTCTGGCACAACTGGCCTTCTTCAATCTTGGGCCTCAATCTTGGGCACATCTTATTTTCTTGGACTTTTCTCTCTCCCATGAAACCCTATACTTGACAGTTTTGGACAACAACAAAGAATCTCAGATTTCTTGAAGCAAATGGATCCTCGATGGCAAATCACTCCTGAAGCTTGCTTATACACATGGCTTCAATCTGTTGTCAACATTGAAGCAACATTGAAGAATCTTGGCATATATTCCTTACCTATTCCCATTTCATTTTTCAGCCCAATTCCATACAAGTTTTTGCATATCATGAAATGGCAATCAAATTCCTTTCAATACATGCATTTCATCCTATCTTCTTGGCCTAGCCTTGATCTGCCATCTATATAACCAGAGGAAAATTGGATGCCATGTGAGTTGGTAGGACAAAAGAGAGGTGTCCCTCCCCTACTGATGATGACCTTGAAGGGGAGCACAACCTGGCTTGAGAGGGAAATTTGCACATCCCTCAAGTCTTGGACCCCATGCATTTAAAGTTTTGGTGCAGGTAGCACTTCAAAGGCACGATAATTTATTATATAGGATGATGTAATTGTCATTGGTTTAATAATATAATGGAAAATGCATGGCAACCATTGAATAAGGAAAATGTATGAAAAGATAATGCAATGCAATTGGAAAATTGGGATAGAGCTATGCTGAGCAAGATGTACGCTACTTGTGGCATTTGTAATTTGGATGAGCAATAAAGAGTTGGAACATGGTATGCAAAAAAGGTTCCATTGATTGGATCCTTATCTTGTAGTATACAATGGGATTATTCAATCCTTTGGTTTCTTACAGAGGTCATTTTTAGTTTTGTAGTTGTGTGGAGTTCCTTTGCAGGTCTACATAGTTGGTACATGCATGAAATTGATAGTACAAGTCATTAAATGACCAAAACAGAGCATTCATAGGTTGAAAGAAATTCTAGACAGCTATAGTAAATTACCTACAAAATTTTCTATACTCAATCGTTTTCAATAGTTGATAGCTCATTTGAAAGGGGACATCCTAAGCTTTATATAGAGGCTAAAAGTTAGTCATTTGGATCACCAGAGCTCAAGATATTTGAGTTTTTTCTTCTGTTGTATATCTAGGATAGGGCATCACCTATGGCTAAAAATAAAATAAAGGACCCCATTATGGATACCATTAGTGAAGTTTTAAGGGAGTATCAACTGGGTAAAGAGTCTGAAGCTTCATATGAGGCTATTTACCATGAGAACCATGATAATAAGGAGCTAGAGATTAGGTCAACACATGTTGCAGTAAACAAACAAGTGAATGGGGTTGGCACTACTCATGTCTCTATAGATTCAAATAGTTTTCAACAACTCTCCAATGACATAAAGGACATGAATTCGGGCATTGACAAGCTTGTGGGTCTCTTGAGTGAGAGGATATTACCTTCAGATATTCCAAATGCTCTAAGTCCTCCCATTGTTCAAGAGCAGCCAAAGACCACAGCTCCCAAGGTTGTTGGACATTATGAAGTTGGAGAGCAATCAAGAGCTCAGCCCTCTCATTTTCATCCTCAATTTCAGCCCCTTAATCAACCCAAGACCTACACTAGCCATCATGGATAGGATTTGGAAGATAAGACTCATGCTAACTTAATGTAACGTGCCCGCCCCTCAAATCTCAGGACACGTCTTAGCAGCCCATCAAGAGATCAATCTAGAAGGTGCCACCCGAACTCCCAAGGAATGACACGGGGTTTGCCAACTAGGGTCTCTCAAGTCTTCCCCCACAACGGAACTTATCTAGCCGTTCCCACTAGGATCGACCTAAAGTCCGAGTTCCTAGCAGTCGAGTCTTCCTATCAGCCTTCTAGCATTGGTCTACAGCCGCTCCACTTTGTGTAGATACAACTGGACCCAAGCAGATTCATACCACACTTGGTTCAAAGAGAATGGAAAATGAGAGGGATGCATCGCTCGACCTCTCCACACGTAGGGCATAGTCCCATTCCGGTCCCCTAAAACGGTATGAATCAGGATTCTAACCAACATTGTCCAAGGCCATTGCCCGTCCTATCCTAACATTACTCGTTTACATTTCCTTTTGAGGAAAGCTCTCGGCTAATCGAGACCACCTTTCTGTAGGATAGATCCATTGGTCACATCCACCATGCTTCTCTCGGGGGTTGTTTTAGTTATCTAATTACCTACCACGTTATGTTTGACACATAAAAGTAGCTTCCTTAATTAACCCATTAGTCATAGGTTCCTTTACATAATTTAGGGCACTGACATGAAGACAAGATAAAACAAGATCAAACACTTCCTTGACTTATCTTAAGATTAATGTTTGCCTCCTGCCCATACAGGAGAATTAAGTGTTCCTTTCTGCCTCCGCAGAAAAATCCTTTCGTCTCCCAACAATAAAACCCAAAGGTTTATCCTCCCAAGATTCCACCTTGTAACTAGTATTAAGGCCTCGAGATCCCATCTCGAGTCACGTAGAACACTTGTGTAGGGCCCAGAGGCATTGGGATTTATGGCTAGAGCCCCCATTGGCACCCAAGCGTCCTCTTGCTCCAAGTAATTTCCACGGAGAGACCTCTTGCCCAGTGGGTTCGGTCCACATTCCCGGTGCGGATTCATAACCCCCTTGGTTAGGGTTTGGCAGCTCACAAGGGGTAGCTAGCACCATCCTTCCTTAATTATTCCTTTAGGGAATCAATCATAGCTGAAGCATCCAGCTTACAAACAATAACTAAGGAAAACATCCTTTCATTTCCAATCAAGAAAATATCATTTTCTACATCAAGCAATCACTTTTCTTTTAAACCACTTGTCCTTAGTAGGATCTCCTCTTACCAAGGCAACCAGCCAATTTCACTTAGCAATATCCTTTTCAAGACAACCAAGCATAAGCCTTGATCAACATTCCATTTGGAGTCAGGTTACTAGCCTAGCTTAAACTAGGAGGGTATCCACTTCCAATAATCCAAGACAAGATCATTAAGAATAACTCACAGCACGTGTGTTTAATCACTCAACTTCGTTTGAATATCTCTTTCCCTTGGGTTTTATCCTAGGGTTCCAAGTTGTGAACCCTCGATTCTTTGCATGTCTTTTAACATACTTAGTAATCTTCAAAACACAATATATTGTAAGACTTTGTCATACATTCTTTCCATCCTCTCTTAGTGCGATGCTATGCACAATTTTCTAATCAAACTTATCTCGCATGCACATGGTGTGTTTAATATATTAGTACAGCCTAAACAATCTTTAACTCTCTTCATATCTGGCAATGAGTACTTGTTCCTAAAGTGTAGGGTCCCATGTGACTTGAGTATATAAAATTTTAAACTCAATTCACTTATCACCTCTATGCTCTGACTTAGGTAAAAGATAATCATATAATGCATAAAAATCTTTCCTTGTCAGCGATCCATGAAAGTCTAAAAGCCTGTTAGTATTCTAAATGCAATTTTACCCTAATATTTCATGCGGTCTTTGAACGTAAACATTGGCTATCATAGGATAAGACAACCTATTTGTGGTATGCAAGATCAAGACCTATCTTCCACGTGGAATGCAAGATAGATGACAAGTCCTCTATGCTTCTATACAGTTGCATCCTATGGATGGAAACTAACATTTCATGTATTTATTTTAATCACAAAAGTAAACCATGAATTATAGCTAACAAATCATGTACTAAACTAAGTGAAAGTCTATCATTTTATTTGACATATTTTGAAAACCTTATCATTTCATGTGGCGGAATGAAATCAATAGTTCTTCCTTAGGCCAAGGAGAACTTGATTCCACGAGACAGGGTCTGGAGTTGTGCTAATTCCCGCGTTGGATATACCCAATGCTCCATTAATGGCCACAATTCCAATGGCTCCAACTACACCATGAATTCCATCTATACTTTTCCCTTGAGCAACTATGGTGGCTCCCGCGGTCTTCGCTCCTTCTTTGCGCTTGGGGGCCATGGTAAGTAGCTAGCCAAAAACTCTGACCTTCTCCCTTTATTTCTACCTATTTGTTTTTCTTAACATTTCTCTCTCAGTCTATATTCACCCTATTTATCTCCCCTAGACTCTCCTTCTCTTCCTTCTCTTCTCCTCCTCTTCTCTCTCTTCTCTCACCCTTCTTCTTCTCCTTCTCTTCCTTCTCCTTCTTCTTCTTCCTCTTATTCTCCTTCTCTTCTCTCACTCTTCTTCCCTTCTCTTCCTTCTCTTCTCCTCCTCTTCTCTCTCTTCTCTCTCACCCTTCTTCTTCTCCTTCTCTCCTTCTCCTTCTCTCCTTCTCCTTCTGTCACTCTTCTTCCCTTCTCTTCCTTCTCTTCTCCTCCTCTTCTCTCTCTCCCTTCCTCCTTCTCTTCCTTCTCTTCTCCTCCTCTTCTCTCTCTTCTCTCTCTCACTTCCTCCTCTTCCTTCTCTTCTCCTCCCCTTCTCTCCCTTCTCTCTAACCCTTCTTCTTCTCCTTCTCTTTCTTCCTCTTCTTCTTCTCCTTCTTCTTCTTCTTCTCTCTCCCTCTCCCTCTCTTCCTCCCTTCTATCCTTCACACTGGTCAGGGGGGATTCGTTTCAGTCGATGGAAAAAAAGGGGGTGCTGACGTCATGGGGGGCAGGGGGTGGCGCTTGTTGATAACCCGATTGGGGGAGGAAGAAATTCTAACAACCGGGGGGGAGCTTCTTTCTACCGACGGGGGAGGAGGGCTCTGACAGTCTGCCGTAAACGCAGAGGGGGGGGGGATTTGCTTTGCAGTGACAGGGGGGCACTACTATGCCAGTCGAAGGAGGCCGCCAACCTGCAACAGAGGGGGGGAGGGGAAGGTTTATAGGTGGAGGGGGGAGGTGGCATGGCGGTGCCACCTGCCACCTGGGGGGCTGCATGCCCCCTATCCTCCACACATCATACACTCACACACACACTCTCTCTCTCCCCGCCATGCACACGGCAGGGGGAGAGAGAGGGTGAGATAAAAAAATTTGTCAAAAATTAAAGGGGGGTGAGTTCCTATGGGGGGCCACGGGGACGTTACACTTAAGGCTTGATGATGACACACATGGATGCCATCATTTTTATAAGTCTTTTTATGGACAACAATCTACTATCCCTAAATCTACACATGAAGAGAAAGTTGAAGAACAAAAGTCTTATCATGGTCAAGCAAGTGGTGGTAATAGTTTTCATGGGTAGCACCATTACAATGCACATGGTCATGTAAATTCAGCTCCAAATTCTTTTGGATAGCAACATCAAGTCAACAATAATCATGCAAATAATCAGCCTTCTAAACAAGATCCTCATTCAAATCAATTTTGGCCTCATCAAATAAATGGACAACAACCATCAATGAATGTTACAACAAATATAAACTCTCAAATGTATGGACATCGAGTCTATGGACAGCCTCATGTTGTTGGCAACTCTTTCTTTCCACCACAAGGACAATTTAATCAGCCAAATGGGTTTGTTCATACTCATGGATAGCAACAATCATATGTTCATGGAACATGGAGTAACGATGTTCAAAAGCAAAATTCTTTTGGTCCAAACTTCAATGGACAGCAACACAATAATGGCCAATCTCATCAATATGAGAGGGAATACAAGGAGAAAATAACCATTTCTAATTTCAAGGGTGAAAATCCATCCCCTATCGAATTAGAAGAGTGGTTTGACAAGCTTGAGATGTATTTCTCTTTGTATCGTAGATTGGAGAATTCCAAGATCAAATTTGTAGCCCTACATTTGGAGGGATATTCACACACTTGGTGACAGTACATGTCAAGGATTGGCAATGAATTCTTGACATGCGATGCATTAAAAAGGGCAATGATTTTGTGTCTCCTATTGAAAAGGAGAAGCTAGAGAAGAAATAGTGTGCTCTTCAGCAAAGGGGATTATCGGTTAGAGATTATTCTCACCAATTCCTTAACCTCTCCATGTATGTGGATGGAGTATCTGGCAATGCCAAGTTGAATAAGTATATATTCGGGCTTGAATCTTCTCTATCTTTGAAAGTGGGAGCTATGAAACCATCCTCTTTACAAGCTGCCATACAATTGGCTAAAAGGTATGGTAAAAAATACAAGAGTTTTAAGCAAAGAATAGAGCAACATCTTTAATGAAACCAGTCTACTAGAACAACTACAAATTATGGGCAAACAAACTAAATTTCAGCAAGGAGGGAAGCCAACAAATACCTACAATAAGATTCCTACATTTCCTTGTGTTTATGGATCAAAATAGGCGAGTAATTTTAGATGTAATGCTCAAAATAGATCAGATGGAAAGTGGACTAAAAAAGGTGGCAAAAACTCAACTCCTATGGTGCAAGGGAAGCATGTGTCTAATGACAAGTTGAAGGATTTGTACGTGAAAGGTCTATGCTTCAAATGTGGGGAGAAATGGTCTCTCGACCACAAGACAAAATGCAAAGCCGAGAATGCCAAAGTGAGCATGATCTTTGAAGAGGAATTGGATGTTGAGGAATATGAAGGCAATCTGTCTTAGCTTAAGTGCTTACCTACTCTTGAGGAGACACATGACCATGATGATGATTTCCATGAAGAATTTTATGACCCTATGGATGGTTTTCCATTTGACCCAGGTGGTTACTACATGGATGATCCTTGGAAAATTTTGGATTCATTGAAGTTTTGTTCTATCTCATGTGATACATGGAATGGTTCAAAGGGAACAATACATTACACTTTAAAGGCTACATTAATGGAAGAATTACTTATATTCTTATCAACACCAGGAGTATACATAGCTCTGTTAATACATAGTCTCTTGATGGGCTGAAGTTGTACTGTAATATACCAAATGCTGAATGAACCTCCTATTAAGGTTAAATGGGAAATTTTATTGTTTATTGTCCCGCCAGCGACGGTCATGCTGGAGGGGGAGAAGGGAATAGAAGGGCCAGCAAGCTCCTCTTCACTGGAGCTTGCTCAGCCTCACGGCCATGCGCGCTAACATGAAGGAGAGGGAGGATCCCCCCTCCCTTCCCATTTAAACCAAGCGATGAGGTGTTTGAAGGGGGAAGTGAAAGGGTCGCCATGCTGAAACTGTGAGGGGGAGGACGAAGGAATAACGGCCGCCATGCCATATGCTGAGTGTGAGAGGGGAAGGCCTTGAGAGAGGGGAGGATGACTGAGAGCTACTGCAGTAGCGTAATCAGGCCGCAGCCATGGAGTCGCCCCACCGCTGAGGACATATGCCAGCATTGAGGCTGGCCGCCGATTGTACTCTCCTCCCTTAGAACGCGTAGAAGCACCTAGAAGCTTCTAAAAAGGAGCTTCTTAAGCCCCTTTCTCCTTGGCTTTATTACCCCCATTCCCCCCCCCCCCGCCCCCCCCCCCCCCCCCAGTGTTTTACACTTTTTAAGCCTCTATTTCCCCCCAAAAGATCTAAGGCCCTCAAAGGTCTTATTACCCCCCCCCTTGGTTTTAACCCCTATAAGCCCCCTTTCTCTCGGGCCTTGGAACCCACCCCCCCTTCGTATTTTATAAATCCTTAAGCCCCCTTTTTCTTGGAACCACACCCCCCGTGTGTTAACCCTTAAACCCTTTCCTTGGGCATCCTGAAACCATACCCCCCCGTGTTAATCCCTTAAACCCCTATCCCTTGGCTTTGGAACCACCCCTCTTTCCCTACATGTTTAAACCTTCCCTAGCCCCTCCCGTTGTGGCGTATTGAAACCCCTTTCCTCCAAGTTTGACCTAAGGGTCCTTCGACCTTACTTATAACCTTTACAGTTACTATTTTCCCTTGGAGTTCCCTCGCACATTGTTCTTTTCCACACCTTTCTATTCCCTGTTCATGAGAGGTCATTAAGCCTTCCCCATGGCTTCAATGGGTCTTAGTCGTGAAAGATTCTGAAACACTCCCTTCTGAAATCCCTACTTCAAGGAGGGAGCCTTTTAAAACTACTTTCGACGGACAGATCAAGGGAGCGATGGTGGAATTCCAAAGAGGAGTTGTAAAGCTGCTTCCACGTCTGAAAAACTGCCATTGCGATGCCTCCTAAGAAAGTCCAAGGCGCAGCCGCGGGAGGGTTGTCTCCCAGCATCCATGTGGATATCTCACCCCAAACCCAGGTTTTCCTTCCTAATTTTTATTTGTTATTGTTGTAATTCAATCATGCAAGGTTAATTATTAGAAATATGATATATTTTCATCCTAGTTGTTCACGACGAAGGAACTTAGTCATCAATACTTTTTAATGAAACATGCAAATTAAGAAAGTATAAATGCATTTCTAGCAAATAGCTTATGCATTGAAATGAATTATAAGACGATTATTATCCATTAAAATAGTATACTTCGGTTAAGCCTAAAAGTATAAACTGCATCTTGCACTATTAACCCATATTGCAATGAATCATCATGGAAAGTGCAAAGCATGAAACAATTCTTATGATGCATAAACTCTATGAAATTATCCGATGTCAACTGCATAAATTAGCAAGAAAAAGGTTGCTTATTTAGCATGAATTTTGTTCACAAAGAAAAGGGAAGATTAGTTGAAATTAGCCTAACCTATGCCTAACCTCAAACCGATAAGTTAGGGTTTAAAAAATCAATTTATGCATAGTCAACGAATCATGTGGAAATAATCTCGAAATTATCTTCTAGAGTTAACCAAATTGGCATAAACCTAAAACACCTAAGTCATGGAGTACTCGTTCGGAATAAGTTAAATTCCAAGAAATGCCTATACCTTAAATACTTGCCCACATTCACTGAATGCAAGGACAGTGAAAATGTAATTGGAAAGTGAGCTAGGGTTTGTCCCTAAGAATCTTACAAGATGAAACTTGGAAACCCTAGGTCTAATGACGTCAGCCTAGTAACCTGAAACAGATTATTTCGTGACTCCATTGTCTCATAGTTTGATGTGCCACTCATGCAGCAAGTGTGGGGTCATATAATCTTGTGATTGGATCACAAGAGAATGGTCAAATTCTCGCAGTAAGGTTGGCAGATCCTTACACAAGTTATCTTGCAAGAGGATGAATACTTTAGTATCCTTCTTGAGTAAGGAAGATTAATTGGAAACTAAAGTCCAGCCGATAAACTGAAATAACCAATGAACTTAAGGTTTGACCAAGTTGGGTTAATAGGGTACGCCCTAACCCAAGATATAAAGGATCTTGCCAAGATGCAAGTCATCCCGGATCGAGTGCTGGAGGCATTCGAAAGGAAGGATTCATTCCTTAGCAGTTTGCCAACAAAAAACGATCAATGGAAATGTTTGTGCTTGCTACAGATTTTAAAGCACTGTTTGGCTTTGTTTGATCAATGAATGAAAAGATAAATGGATATCTATACTTCAAGTTGAAGTCCTAAAGGGAGAGGCAGCTTTAGTTACCCCCAACTGCCTATCTGACCCTAACCAAGGGGGTTGTTAACCGTGCCGGGCAAGTGGACCAAACCCCCCACGAGAGGTCTCTCTGTTGAGTGCTACTTGGAGCAGGAGGACACTTGGGTGCCAGGGGGGCCTCTGGCCGTAAATCCCTCGCCTTCCGGGCCCTGCACAAGGGGCTAACGTGACTCGGGATTAGATCTTGAGGCCCGCATACTAGTCTACTGGCGAAAACTTGAAATAGTGATCCTTGTGGATTGTTGGATAGCCTTCGGGTGGATTGTGGATAAGCCTACGGGCTGGACTCTTTGTATTTCGAAGATAAATATGATAACCTGTTAATAAGGAACTTGTCTGATATTTTTTTTCTATGTCAAGTGATAAAATCACGTGAAGGAACCAGTGCCTAACTGGTTAATTAAAGAAGCTGGTTGTTACATATCCAACTAATGTGTTAGATGATTAAATAACTAAAACAACCCGAGAAAAGTGCGGAGGATAGGCCATAGGCCATCCTACAGATGGTGGGTCCTGGTTGGCCGGGAACTTTTCTCAAATCACGATGGACAGCAGGAGGATTGTCAAAGAACAGAACAACAAAAGCGTTGGCCTAGAGTTATGATTGAACCCGATTTACACTGTTTTAGGGGAACGGAATGGGACTATGCCTTATGGCAGAGAGGTTGAGCTTTGCCTCCCTCTCGTTTCCCATTCTCCTTGAACCAAGTGCAGCGTAAATCCGCTTCGGACCGGGCGTTTCTACGTAAAGTAGTTCGCTTGGGTCCGACGCTAGTTGCTGTTAGGAAATGACCAATAAGGAAAACCCTAACTCAGGTCGATCTGAAGTGGGAACGGCCAAAATACTTCCGCTACGTAGTAGACGCGGAAAGCCCTAGAACGCAAACCCCGTAACATTCCATGGGAGTGCCAAGCGGAGCTTTTTTAGACATCCTTTCCGATGGACTGCTAAGATGTGTCCTGGAAGATACAAGTGGACACGTTACAGTTGGTATTAGAGCCGGTATTAGAGCCGATCAACATCGGAATTGTTTTTATGAAGCCTTAATAAGTTGAAGTAAAGAAAATGTTGTTGTCCAAACATTTCCATACCTTCAATGTTGTATTGCAGAATTACGAAGTGTGGAACAAGTTCTTGGTATTTCGAGTCATGTTTATGACTGCAATGCATTCTCTGCATTATCGACAAAGGGTTGAGATGATGAACATCCTAGAGCAGATCTATAATCCATCACCTTTGTACATGAAACGAAGATGGACGGGTGCTTCAGGAATCTACTATATAGCCGCCCACCGGTTTGCTTATCTACAAACCAACCTAAAGAGGATCAAGTGGGTGGAAGACCTGAAAGTTGTGAGGCTGTTCATTTTTGTGGAAGCTCACATAAACTCAGCTTTACATATTCAAGGTTGGAGGGTTGAGATGAAATCATATGTATATGAGGAAGTAACCCGTGTAATCCCCGCCGACAGGATTAAAGTCTTGGGCCACCATGAGAAGAATGGATTCCAACAGAAATGATATCTTGAACTTCCAATGATTTATCGATTCGTGAAGATCCATGACCCAAAACCATACTATTATTCAGTTCTTGTAGATAAATGTAATACAACATTGTTCTCCCCAAACTAAATGTAACAGTTGGCTTATCATCGCAAGAAATGTTGTATTCCGAAAGGGCTATGCCCATATAAATACAAATAAGATTTCATTTTATCAATGTCTGATTGTGCATGAGAATTGATAAAAAGTTAAGTAGCTACATTGCTTACGTAATAGAAAAATTGAAGATGTAATCAATAACGATTATCGTATAACAACGTTAAGAAACCTTTATCCAGGAAAAACCCCAGGTATAGGTTTCTAATTTGCCTTCTACATCAAGTACTACTGTAATCCAGGAGAAGAAGTTCCTTCTCAAGCAGATTAAGCCACCCGAGTTTGACGGGAGAGGTAGGTCCATCCAAGTAGACGCTGAAATTTGGATTGAATCCATGGAGGATTACTTCAAAGCAGCCGGTACTGCACTCGCCAATCAGGCTATGCTCACCAAGCTAAAGCTCACCGGCGAAGCCAGGCTTTGGTGGAAGCAATGGTGCAGGGATCAAGGGATCACGGAGGGATCCGTCACCTGGGAGAAGCTGAAGAAAGCCGTGCAAGGAAGATACCTACCACATGCATATCGCACGTAGAAAATGAATGACTTCTACGAGCTAAAACAGCTAGGACTCACTCTTGATGCATACTATTCCAAATTTGTCTCACTTCTTAAGTATGCACCGCAGATAGACATGATACAACAGGTGTCCAAATTTTGTGCTGGTTTAAATCCACAGTAAATACCCGTCTCGAATCTATGTATCCATTAGATCTTCAGGACGCACTCATTTGAGCGGCATCTATAATTCAGGAGGTACAGGCTAGACCAAGGGGTAACAAAACTTGGTCTTATAGTGACCTGAATAGAGGAGCATTCACACCTTAGATAAAGAGAGTTCAAGGTCATAATCAGGGACAAAGAAAGAAAGCAAAGACTAACAACGTCAACAACTTTGTTCCTACTCAAAGTAATGGCCGAAACCTCCGTTGTTTCCACTACCACGAGCCCAGTCACTTCAAGAGGCAATGTCCCAAGCTTGGTGGAGAACATCGCCAAGCGTCTTTCCAAGGAATAGACCGTGGTCAAGGAGCTACTACCCGAGGCAAAGGAAGAACCGCCTGCATTGCCAATAGGCAAATGTGCAAAGAAGGAGAAGAAGAAGATCCGACCATGGAAGCAGAGTTTGAAAGGGCGACAATCTATGCCACTCAACACAAGAAAATGCCCGAATTGCCAGTTCTCGGTGATTCAGACACCTTGGGACTATCAAGGTAAAATTTTCAAGACCTTGATTGATTGTGGTAGTACACATTCCTTTATCTCACCAGCTTTTGCAAAAAGATTAGAAATAGCCACAGTAGAAGCACCTACCTTGCTTCTAGAATTGGCAAATGGTCGTGAGGTTACTTATACCAGGCAAACTGCTAAGGTGGAATTCTTTCTGGGAGGAAAGAAGACTTCGGTCAAATTCAGAGTCATGAATTTAGGTATCCATGAGTGTCTACTCGGAATGGATTGGCTTAAGCATAATGACGCCCACATTCATTGTGGAAAGGGTCAAGTTTCCTTTCGAAACTCTGAAAGGGAATTAGTCACAACTCAAGGTGAGGCAAGAGTTCCAAGAATCCAATTAGCCAAAGTATCTCGGATCATAAAAGGAGTCAGAAAAGGATTACCTGTTTACTTGATCAAACTCAACAAGTTAGATCAAAAGCAAGAGTCTAATGAAGGACCTCCTTGGCTAAAGGAATACATGGACGTATTCCCTGAAGAGTTGACAGAACTCCCGCCTCAAAGAGAAGTGGATCATGAGATTAGGTTACTACCAGGAGCTGCGCCAATTGCAAAAAGACCTTATAGAATGTCCATACCAGAAGCAATTGAGCTGAAGGAACAACTCAAGAAACTACTAGATCAGGGCTACATCTGGCCTAGTAGTTCACCGTGGGGAGCTCCAATACTATTCCAGAAAAAGAAAGATGGGACACTTCGACTATGTATTGATTATCAAGGATTGAATCAATCAACGGTCAAGAACAAGTACCCTATTCCTAGAATAGATGAGCTTCTTGATCGTCTTTAAGGTGCAAAGATCTTCTCTAAGATTGATCTCAGGTTAGGTTATTATTACATAAGGATCAAGGAAGAAGATATCCCCAAGACGGCCTTCAATACAAGATATGGGCACTTTGAGTTCCTAGTTATGTCATTCGGACTTACGAATGCACCTCCCTCTTTCAACAGGTTAATGCAGGATATCTTTAGGCCATATCTTGATGATTTCATGCTTGTCTTCTTCGATGAAACTTTAGTCTATTCCAAATAGCTAGAAGGCCATGAAACCCAACTCTCGATTGTCCTTGAGACAATGAGGTCACATAAGCTGTAGGCTAAAATGAAGAAGTGTGCATTCTTCAACCGTTAGATTGAATATTTGGGATTCATAGTATCAGCAAAAGGAATCTTAGTGGACCCAGCCAAGGTCAGAGATGTGCTTGAATGGCCAATACCAACCTCTGTCAAAGAAATACACAGCTTTCTTGGATTCACAGGATGGTATAGGGTCATCATCAAAGATTATGCTTTGATTGCAGCACCTTTACTAAAGAAGCAAACAACCATTGCATGGTCCACTCCCAAACAAAATAGCTTCAACAGATTGAAGCAAAGTTTGGTACTAGCACCTATCCTAAAATTTCGAGACCTCAATAAAGAGTTTGAGGTAGTAACTGATGCTAGCATACTTGCCTTGGGATGTGTACTTATGCAGGAAGGTCATGCAGTAGCATACTCTTCAAGGAAATTGAAGAGTCGTGAAAAGAATTATGCTATGCATGATTAGGAATTGCTAGCTGTCATCCATGCTCTAAAGCTTTGGAGACACTACTTGTTGGGTAACAAGTTTACTCTAGTAACTGACCATAAGAGTCTCAAATGGATCTTTACCCAGAATGAGCTCAACATGAGGCAACGTCGGTGGATTGAAGTGTTCGAGGAGTATGACTTTGAAATCAAGTACCAACCAGGAAAATAGAATTTAGTTGCCGATGCACTTAGTCAGGCATTCCTTAATTCTCTAATCTTGCAGAACCCATCAATAGCCAGATCTCTAGCTACAAAAGTATCTATGCCAAACAACCCCATACTTGAGTTAGCTAGAGAGGATGCATGCCATGATCTGGCCTACCAAACAATGCTAAGGGGGATCTCTATCAAGGATCTGAATCAAAAGTTGCATGCTAAGTATCATGAATTTTCTATCAATAATGGACTTGTCTACTATAGAACGAGGCTGTGTATACCAGCAAGCCAGTCACTTAGCAGAAGATATTGTGGGAAGCTCATGATTCCCCTTTCACAGGACATCCTGGCTATGCCAAGACTCTCAATGCAGTTAGGAAGAGCTACCATTAGGAGAGGCTTAAAGGTGACGTTCTCAAATATGTCACCAAGTGTTTGTCTTGTCAACGTATCAAAGCCGAACATGTCAAGATGCCAGGGAAACTGCAATCGCTTGACATCCCCCAAATGAAATGGGAATTCATCAGTATGGATTTTGTTGTAGGACTACCCCAAGTTTAGGGAGGATACAACTCCATCATGGTTGTGGTTGATATGCTTACTAAGGTTGCACACCTTATTCCAGTAAAGACAAACTATAAAGCCTCAGACATTGTAAGATTGTTTATTAAGGAAATATTCAAGCTACATGGGTTACCCAGAAGAATCATTAGTGATCATGATTCTCTCTTCACATCACACTTCTGGAGAGCTATCTTTGAAGCTATTGGGACTCAACTTTTCTTTAGCACTGCTTACCATCCCCAAACGGATGGCCAAACAGAGCAAGTAAATCAAGTCATTAAGGGTTGAAGCTTCAAGGCAGATGTTGGAAGAGATGGATGACCAAATAAAGTCAATAAGATAGGACATCCAAGCAACCAAGGATAGACAGAAGGCATACGCGGATTTGAAGTGTCAAGATAGAGTCTTCGAAGAAGGAGACATGGTCTTCATTTGCGTACGCCTAAAGAAGAATTCCCTATCCTTAGGAGATTACAAGAAGCTAAGTCCAAGGTATTGCGGACCGTACAAGATTCTCAAATGCCTAGGACCTAATGCTTACAGATTGCAACTCCCTGAGAACCTAAAGGTTCACAATGTATTCCATATCAGCCTATTGAAGAAATATGTACCCAATCCTAACCATTCTCCCTCCCCTCCCCTATTTAAACTGTGAGGGCGGCTAGAGATGGGGACGACGGAGAGGGACGGCTGAACGCTGCATTAATGCTTAAGGGGAGGACTGCGCCTGAGTCGCTTGGGAGAGGGGAGGACTGCACCTGAGCCACTAGAGAGAGAGTGCTGCGTCTATCACAAAGAAGGAGGAGGGGCTGCCATTATCAGTGTTGCCACTGCTGCTGCAGAGAGGGAGGGAGGTCAAGCTAGTCGTTGCTAGTCCGCCCTGGGGGTGTCATGAGCTGCCACGCCAGCAGCCGGCACCGTTCAGGCTCCCGTCCACCTGATCACACCGCCTGAACCTGCGCCAGCTGGCCACAAAGCCCGTTAGCTATACCTTCTTCCCCCCTCCCACGTGGCGTTGAAGCTTCAGAAGCTTTCTGGGGGGGAAGCTTCCAAGGGGCCTCATAAGCGCCCTTTTCCCCCTTAGCCCTTCCTTTGGTCTTGAAACCCCTCCCCCCCCCCCCCGTGTTTAAACATTCCTTAGCCCCCTTCCTTGTGGCATATTGAAACCCCCCTTAAAATTCCTCTTTAAGGCTTCCTTAGGGTTTTTTTTCCCCCCCTCAAAAAGCTTGACCTTAAGGGTCCTTTGCCTCCCCGCGATTATAAATCCCCCCTAAGGGCCCCCTTAGCCTTTTTCTTTCCCCATGCTAAATACCCCTTGGAGCTTTGTTTTTTCCCCCCACTCGTAAAAGAAAAAAAGATTGTTGAGGGTCTTTTGACACCTCCCTCTCCCACCTAAAAGCCCTCATAAGGGATTCCACACGTTTTATTCCGCGTTTGTGCGAGTCTTTACAAGGCCATTAAGCCCTTCCCATGGCTTTAATGGGTCTTATCCGCAAAAGATTTTGAAACACCCCTGCTTTTGAAATCCCTACTTCAAGGAGGGAGCCTTCTAAAACTACTTTCGACGGACGGTGCAAGTTATTGCAAAAAAGGGAGCGACAGTGGAATTCCAAAGAGGAGTTGTAAAGCTACTTCCACGACGGAAAGACTACAATTGCGATGCCTCCTAAGAAAGTCCAAGGCGCAGCCACAGGAGGGTCCTCTTCGGCATCCATGTGTATATCTCAACCCAAGCGCAGGTTTCCTTTCTAATTTTTATTGTTGTAATTCAATCATGCAAGGTTAATTGTTGGAAATAGGATATAATTTTGTCCTAAATGCTCAAGGAGGAACTTAGTCATTAATACTTTCAATAAAACATGCAAAATAAAGAAAGCATAAATGCATTTCTAGCAAATAGCTTTATGCATTGAAATGAATTAAAAATTAGATTGTTGTCCATTAAAATAGTATACTTCGTTTAATCCTAGAAGTATAAGCTGCATATCGCACTATTAACCCATATCCTCTTCACAATGAATCATCATCGAAAGTGCAAGGCGTGAAATGATTCTTACAATGCATAACTCTAGGAAATTATCACTTGTCAACTATATAAATTATCAAGAAAAAGGTTGCTTGTCTAGCATAAATTTTGTTCGCAAAGTTATAGGAAGGTTAGTTGGAATTCAACCTGACCTCAAATCGATAAGTTAGAGTTGAAAAATCAATTTACGCATAGACAACAAGTCGTGTGAATAATGATCACGTAATTATCTTCTAGAGTTAAACAAATTGGCATAAACCTAAAACACCTAAGCCACGGAGTACTCATTTAGAATGAGTTAAAATCCAAGAAATTCACTGGGAAATTAATACGTGATCTAAT
Organism: Lygodium microphyllum; assembly: GCF_053477565.2. Classification (NCBI taxonomy): domain Eukaryota; kingdom Viridiplantae; phylum Streptophyta; class Polypodiopsida; order Schizaeales; family Lygodiaceae; genus Lygodium; species Lygodium microphyllum. The sequence continues at coordinate 62,498,593 of NC_141140.1, forward strand.
CGTACATATTGCTAAAACTAAAACTCCTATACCTTAAATACTTGCCCACAATCACTAAATATAGGGACAATGAAATGTAATTGCAAAGTGAACTAGGATTTGTCCCTCAAAATCTTTCGAGATGGAACTTGGAACTCTAGGACTGACGACGTCAGCCTAATGTAATCAGGAGAAGATTGTTTCGTGACTCCATTCAATGCGTAGAATAAGTCTCATAGTTCGATGCAACACTTGTGCGGCAAGTGTGGAGTCATATGATCTTGTGATTGGATCACAAGGGGAATGGCCAAATTCTTGCAACGAGGTTGGCAGGTCCTTACACAAGTTATCTTGCAAGAGGATGAATAATCATCCTAATTTAGTATCTTTCTTGAGTAAAGAAATTTGATTGGAAACTAAAGACCAGCCGATAAACTGAAGTAACTGATGGACTTAAGGTTTGACCAAGTCGAGTTAATAGGGTACACCCTAACCCAGGATATAGGGGATCTTTCCAAGTTGCAAGTCATCTCGGATCGAGTGCTGAATGCATTCGAAAGGAAGGATTCATTCCTTAGCAATTTGCGAACAAAAACAATCAATGGAAATGTTTTGTGCTTGCTACAGACTTTTGAGCATTGTTTGGCTTTGTTTGATCAATGAATAAAAAGATAAATGGATATCTATACTTCAGGTTGAAGGCCTAAAGGTAGAGGTAGCTTTAGTTACCCCGGATGCCTACTTGACCCTAACCAAGGGGGTTGTTAACCACAGCGGGCATGTGGACCGAACGCGCCACGAGAGGTCTCTCCGTTGAGTGCTACTTGGAGCAGGAGGACGCTTGGGTGCCAGAGGGAGCTCTGGCCATAAATCCCTTGCCTTCCGGGCCCTGCACAAGAGGCTAACGTGACTCGGGATTGGATCTCAAGGCCCGTATACTAGTCTACAGGCGAAAACTTGGATTAGTGATCCCTGTGGATTGCTGGATAGCCTTTGGGCGGAATGCGAATAAGCCTACGGGCTGGACTTTTTGTATTTCAAAGATAAATATGATAACCTGTTAATAAGGAACCTGTATGATATTTTTTTTCTATGTCAAGTGATATGATTACGTGAAAGAACTAGTGCCTAACAGGCTAATTAAAGAAGTTGATTGCTACATGTTCAACTGATGTGTTAGGTAATTAAATAACTAAACAACCCGAGGAAAGTGCGGAGGATGGGCCATAGGTCCGTCCTACGGATGGGTGGTCCTGGTTGGCCGGGAACTTTTCTCAAATCACGATGGATAGCAGGAAGACCGTCAAAGAACACGAACAACAAAAGCGTTGACCTGGAGTTATGATTGAACCCGATTTACTCTATTTTAGGGAAATGGAATGGGACTATGCCTTATGGCAGAGAGGTTGAGCTTTGCATCCCTCTTGTTTCCCATTCTCCTTGAACCAAGGCAGCATGAATCTGCTTCGGACCTGGCGTTTCTGCGTAAAGTAGTTTGCTTGGGTCTGACGCTAGTTACCGTTAGGAAATGACCAATAAGGAAAACCCTAATTCAGGTCGATCCTAAGTGGGAATGATTGGAATACTTCCGCTATGTGGCAGACGTGGAAAGCCCTAGATCGCAAAACCCGTAACATTCCATGGGAGTGCCGGGCGGAGCTTTCTAGACATTCTTTCCGATGGATTGCTAAGACGTGTCTTGAAGATACAAGTGGACACGTTACAGTTGGTACGAGAGCAAACCAACAACGGAATTGTTTTTATATAATCTTAATAAGAAGAAGTAAAGCAAATGTTAATGTTCCAAACATTTCCTTACCTTTAATGCTGTCTTGTAGAATTACAAAGTGTGGAACAAGTTCTTAGTATTTCGAATCATGTTTATGACTACAATGCATTCTCCGCATTATCGACAAAGGGTTGAGATGATGAACATCCTATAGCAAATCTATAATCCATCACCTTTGTACATGGAATGAAGATGGACGGGTGCTTTAGGAATCTACTATATAGCCACCCACTGGTTTGCTTATCTACAAACCAACCTAAAGAGGATCAAGTGGTTGGAAGACCTGAAAGTCATGAAGCTGTTCATTTTTGTGGAAGCTCATGTAAACTCAACTTTATATATTCAAGGTCGGAGGGTTGAGATGAACTCATATGTATATGAGGAAGTAACCCATGTAATCCCCACTGACAGGATTAAAGTGTTAGGGCGCCATGAAAAGAATGGATTCCAAAGGAAAGGATACCCTGAACTTCCAATGACTTACCGATTCCTGAGGATCCATGACCCAAAACCATACTATTATACAGTTCCTATAGATAAATGTAATACAACATTGTTCTCCCCAAACTAAATGTAATAGTTGGCTTATCATCGCAAGAAATGTTGTATTCTGAAAGGGCTATGCCCATATATATACAAATAAGACTTCTTTTTTATCAATGTCTGATTGTGCATTAGAATTGATAAAAAGTTAAGTGGTTAGATTGCCTGGGTGATAGCGGAATTGAAGATGTAATATAAATCAATAACATTTATCATATAATGAAGTTAAGAAACCTTTATCCAGGCACAACCCCAGGTATAGGTTCCTAGTTCGCCTCCTACATCAAGTACTATTGTAATCTAGGAGAAGAAGTTTCTTCTCAAGCAAATTAAGCCGCCCGAGTTTGACGGGAGAGGTAGGTTTGTCCAAGCTGATGCTAAATTTTGGATTGAATCCATGAAGGATTACTTCAAAGCAGCCGGTACTGCATCCGCCAATCAGGCTATGCTCGCCAAGCTAAAGCTCACCGGTAAAGCAAGGCTTTGGTGGAAGCAATGGTGCAGGGATCAAGCGATCGCGGAGAGATCTGTTACCTGGGAGAAGCTGAAGAAAGCCGTGTAGGGAAGATACTTACCACCTGCATACCGCACGCAGAAAATGAATGAGTTCTACGAGCTAAAACAGCTGGGGCTCACTCTTGATGCATACTACTCTAAATTCATCTTACTTTGAAAGTATGCGCCACAGATGGACATGACATAGCAGGTATCCAAAGTTATGCTGGTTTAAATCCACCAGTAAATACCCATATCGAATCTATGCGTCCATCAGATCTTCAGGACGCACTCATTTGAGCGGCGCCTATAATTCAGGAGATGCAATCTAGACCAAGGGGTAACAAAGCTTGGTCTTATAATGATCCAAACAGAGGAGCATTCAGACATCAAATGAAGAGAGTTCAAGGTCATAATCAGGGACAAAGAAAGAAAGCAAGGACTAACAATGTTAACAACTTTGTTCCTACTCAAAGCAATGGCCGAAACCTCCGTTTTTTCCACTACAACGAACTCGGTCACTTCAAGAGGCAATGTCCCAAGCTTGGTGGAGGACATCACCAAGCACCTTTCCAAGGAATAGGCCGTGGTCAAGGAGCCGCTGTCCGAGGTAGAGGAAGAACCACCTGCGTTGCCAATAGGCAAATGTGTAAAGAAGAAGAAGAAGAAGATCCGACCATGGAAGCAGAGTTTGAAAGGGCGACAGTCCATGCTGCTCTACACAAGAAAGGCCCGAATCCCAAATTATCAGTGATTCAGACACCGTCAGACTATCAAGGTAAAAGTTTCAAGACCTTGATTGATTGTGGCAGTACACATTTCTTTATCTCACCAGCATGTGCAAAAAGAATAGGAATAGCCACAGTAGAAGCACCTACCTTGCTTATGGAATTGGCAAATGGTTGTGAGGTTACTTGTACCAGGCAAACTGCTAAGGTGGAATTCTTCCTGGGAGGAAAGAAGACTTCGATTAAATTCAGAGTCATGAATCTAGGTATCCATGAGTGTCTACTCGGAATGGATTGGCTTAAGCCTAATGACGCCCACATTCTTTGTGGAAAGGGTCAAGTTTCCTTTCCAAACTCTGAAAGGGAATTATCCACAACTCAAGGTGAGGCTGGAGTACCAAGAATCCAATTTGCCAAAGTATCTCGGATAATTAAAGGAGTCAAAAAAGGACTACATGTCTACTTAATTAAGCTCAACAAGTTAGATTAGAAGCAAGAGTCTAGTGAAGGACCTTCTTGGCTAAAGGAATACGCGGACGTACTCCTTGATGAGTTGACAGAACTCCCGCCTCAAAGAGAAGTGGATCATGAGATTAAACTAGTACCAGGAGCTGCGCCAAAAGACCTTATAGAATGTCTATACCAGAAGCAATTGAGTTGAAGGAACAACTCAAGCAACTACTAGATCAGGGCTACATCCGGCCTAGCAGTTCACCGTGGGGAGCTCCAATACTATTCCAGAAAAAGAAAGATGGGACACTTCGACTATGTATTGATTACCGAGGATTGAATCAATCAACGGTTAAGAAGAAGTACCCTATTCCTAGAATAGATGAGCTTCTTGTTCATCTTCAAGGTGCAAAGATCTTCTCTAAGATTGATCTCAGGTCAGGTTACTATCAGATAAGGATCAGGGAAGAAGATATCTCCAAGACGGACTTCAGTACAAGATATGGGCACTTTGAGTTCCTAGTTATGTCATTCGGACTTATGAATGCACCTGCCACCTTCAACAGATTAATGCAGGATATCTTTAGGCCATATCTTGATGATTTCGTGCTTGTCTTCTTTGACGACACTTTAGTCTATTCCAAACGGGAAGAAGATCATGAACCCTAACTTCGGATTATCCTTGAGACAATGAGATCACATAAGCTGTATGCTAAGATGAAGAAGTGTGCATTCTTCAAACATCAGATTGAATATCAGGGATTCATAGTATCAGCGGAAGGAATCTCAGCGGACCCAGCCAAGGTCAGAGATGTGCTAGAATGGCCAATACCAACATCTATCAAAGAGATACGCAGCTTTCTTGGATTGATAGGATGGTATAGGGTCTTCATAAAAAACTATGCTTTGATTGCCGCACCTCTGACGGACTTACTAAAGAAGCAAATAGCCATTGCATGGTCAACTCCCAAACAAAATAGCTTTGACAGATTGAAGAAAAGTTTGGTATTAGCACCTATTCTAAAAGTTCCAGACCTCAATAAAGAGTTCGAGGTAGTAACTGATGCTAGCACACTTGCCTTAGGATGTGTGCTCATTCAGGAAAGCCATCCTGTAGCATACTCTTCAAGGAAATTGAAGAGTCATGAGAAGAATTATGCTACGCATGATCTGGAATTGCTAGCTGTCATCCATTCTCTAAAGCTTTGGAGACACTACCTATTGGGTAACAAGTTTACTTTAGTAACTAACCATAAGAGTCTCAAATAGATCTTTACCCAGAACGAGCTCAACATGAGGCAACGTTGGTGGATTGAGGTGTTGGAGGAGTATAACTTTGAAATCAAGTACCGACCAAGAAAAGAGAATTTAGTTGCCGATGCACTTAGTCACAAGGCATTCCTTAATTCCCTAATCTTGTAGAATCCATCAACAACTAGATCTCTAGCTACAAAAGTATCTATGCCAAACAATCCAATACTTGAGTTAGCTAGAGAGGATGCATGCCATGACCCGGCCTACCAAACAATGCTAAGGGAGGTCTCTATCAAATATCAGAACCAGAAGCTGCAAGCAAAGTATCATGAATTCTCTATTAATAGTGGACTTCTCTACTATAGAACAAGGCTGTGTATACCAGCAAGCCAGTCACTTAAGCAGAAGATATTGTGGGAAGCTCATGATTCCCCTTTCACAGGACAACTTGGCTATGCCAAGACTCTCAATGCAGTTAGGAAGATCTACCATTGGGAAAGGCTCAAAGGTGGCATTCTCAAATATGTCATGGAGTGTTTGTCTTGTCAACATATCAAAGCCGAACATGTCAAGATGCCAGGGAAACTACAACAGCTTGACATTCCCCAAGTGAAATGGGAATTCATCAGTATGGATTTTGTTGTAGGCCTACCCCAAGTCCAGGGAGGATACAACTCCATCATGGTTGTGGTTGACATGCTTACTAAGGTTGCACACCATATTCCAGTAAAGACAAACTATAAAGCCTTAGACATTGCAAGATTATTTATCAAGGAGATATTCAAGATACATGGGTTACCCAAAAGAATCATTATTGATCGTGATTGTCTCTTCACATCACACTTCTAGAGAGCTATCTTTGAAGCCATTGGGACTCAACTCTATTTTAGCACCGCTTACCATCTCCAAACGGATGGAAAAATAGAGCGAGTAAATCAAGTCATGGAGGACATGCTTAGGACATACTGCTGTTGTGAGCTGAAGAGGTGGATTCAATACTTGCCTTTAGTTGAATTTGCCTACAATGCTTCTTACCAACAAAGCATTCAGATGACCCCTTTCCAAGCATTGTATGGTCATGACTGTCAAAGTCCCCTAAACTTTTCAAATCCAACCTTAAGGGTTGAAGCTTCAAGGTAGATGTTGGAAGAGATGGATGACCAAGTAAAGTCAATAAGACAGGACATCCAAGCTTCCAAGAATAGACAGAAGGCATACGTGGATTTGAAGCATCAAGATAGAATCTTCGAAGAAGGAGACATGGTCTTCATTCGCGTACGCCCTAAGAAGAGTTCCCTATCCTTAGGTGATTGCAAGAAGCTAAGTCCAAGGTAGTGTGGGCCGTACAAGATCCTCAAATGCCTAGGATCTAATGCTTATAAACTGCAACTCCCTAAGAACTTAAAGGTTCACAATGTATTCCATATTAGCCTATTGAAGAAATATGTACCTAATCCTAACCATATACTTGATGACCAACAAATTTTAATGCCTAGTCAAGGAGTCCTTGAACTAAGGCCTGATAGGGTCTTAGATGTTAGGGAGAGACAACTGAGATCCAGAACCTTGAGAGAATGCCTCGTCCAGTGGAAAGATTATCCTGAAGAGGATAGCACTTGGATAGATGAAGGCACTCTCAACCATCAATATCCCCAGTTTATCTCGAGATGAGGACATCTTGATTCCTCCAAGAGGGAGAGAATGTAACAAATTCGAAATTCAAAAGTCCCATATGAAAGCCCTCATAGGGTTAATATTTTTTAAGGAAATTTTTTTATTAATTCCCCTCTCCTCTAGCCGACTGTCGAGCTAGAGGAAGAGGGGAATAGCAAAAGAGGCAAGCTCCTTTTGTTGGAGCTTGCCTAGGCAAGGAGCCATCCCTGTCGACATGTAAGGGAGGGAGCATCTCCCTCCCCTCCCCTGTTTAAACCGTGAGGGTGGCCAGAGATGGGGACGACGGAGAGGGACGGCTGAATGCTGCATTAATGCTTAAGGGAGGACTACGCCTGAGTCGCTTGGGAGAGAGGAGGACTGCGCCTGAGCCACTAGAGAGAGAGTGCTGTCGTCTATCACAAAGAAGGAGGAGGGGTTGCCATTATCAGTGTTGCCGCTACTGCTGCAAAGAGGGAGGGAGGTCAAGCTGGTAGCCGCCAGTCCGCCCTGGGGGAGCCGTGAGTTGCCACGCCAGCAGCCGGTGCCGTTCAGGCTCCCGTCCGCTTGATCACGCCGCCTGAACCTGCGCTAGCTGGCCATGAAGCCCGTCGGCTATACCTTCTTCCCCCCTCCCACATGGCGTTGAAGCTTTAGAAGCTTCTTGGGGGGGAAGCTTCCAAGGGGCCTCATAAGGCCCCTTTTCCCCTTTAGCCCTTTCTTTGGTCTTGAAACCCCTCCCCCCGTGTTTAAACCTTCCTTAGCCCCCTTCCTTGTGGCATATTGAAACCCCCCTTAAAATTCCTCTTTAAGGCTTCCTTAGGGTTTTTTTTCCCCCTCAAAAATCTTAACCTTAAGGGTCCTTTGCGTCCCCGCGATTATAAATCCCCCCTAAGGGCCCCCTTAGTCTTTTTCTTTCCCCATGCTAAATACCCCTTGGAGCTTTGTTTTGTCCCCCCACTCGTAAAAGAAAAAAAGAGTGTTGAGGGTCTTTTGACACGTCCCTCTCCCACCCAAAAGCCCTCGTAAGGGATTCCACACCTTTTTATTCCCCGTTTGTGCGAGTCTTTACAAGGCCATTAAGCCCTTCCCATGGCTTGAATGGGTCTTATCCGCAAAAGATTTTGAAACACCCCTTCTTTCAAAATCCCTACTTCAAGGCGGGAGCCTTCTAAAACTACTTTCGATGGACGGTGCAAGTTATTGCAAAAAAGGGAGCGACGGTGGAATTCCAAAGAGGAGTTGTAAAGCTACTTCCACGACGGAAAGACTACAATTGCGATGCCTCCTAAGAAAGTCCAAGGCGCAGCCGCCGCTGGAGGGTCGTCTCCGAGCATCCACGTGTATATCTAACCCCAAGCCCAGGTTTCCTTTCTAATTTTTATTGTTGTAATTCAATCATGCAAGGTTAATTGTTGGAAATAGGATATATTTTTGTCCTAAATTCTCAACGGAGGAACTTAGTCATTAATACTTTCAACAAAACATGCAAAATAAAGAAAGCATAAATGCATTTCTAGCAAATAGCTTTATGCATTGAAATGAATTAAAAATTAGATTATTTTCCATTAAAATAGTATACTTTGTTTAAGCCTAGAAGTATAAGCTGCATATCGCACTATTAATCCATATCCTCTTTGCAATGAATCATCACGGAAAGTGCAAGGCATGAAATAATTCTTACGATGCATAACTCTAGGAAATTATCGCTTGTCAACTATATAAATTATCAAGAAAAAGGTTGCTTGTTTAGCATAAATTTTGTTCGCAAAGTTATAGGAAGATTAGTTGGAATTTAACCTCTGACTTCAAATTGATAAGTTAGGGTTGAAAAATCAATTTACGCATAGACAACGAGTCATGTGAAAAATGATCACGTAATTATCTTCTAGAGTTAAACAAATTGGCATAAACCTAAAACACCTCAGTCGCGTGTTTAGAATGAGTTAAAATCCAAGAAATTCACTAGGAAATTAATACGTGACCTAATCATATGTATTGCTAAAACTGAAACTCCTATACCTTAAATACTTGCTCACAATCACTAAATATAGGGACAGCGAAATGTAATTGGAAAGTGAACTAGGGTTTGTCTCTAAGAATCTTTCGAGATGGAACTTGGAACTCTAGGACTCACGACGTCAGCCTAATGTAATCAGGAACAGATTGTTTCGTGACTCCGTTCAATGCGTAGAATAAGTCTCATAGTTCGATGCGACACTTGCGCGGTAAGTGTGGAGTCATATGATCTTGTGATTGGATCACAAGGGGAATGGCCAAATTCTCGCAATGAGGTTGGCAGGTCCTTACGCAAGTTATCTTGCAAGAGGATGAATAATCATCCTAATTTAGTATCTTTCTTGAGTAAAGAAGATTGATTGGAAACTAAAAACCAGCCGATAAACTGAAATAACCAATGGACTTAAGGTTTGACCAAGTCGGGTTAATAAGGTACGCCCTAACCCAGGATATAGAGGATCTTGCCAAGTTGCAAGTCATCCCAGATCGAGTGCTAGATGCATTTGAAAGGAAGGATTCATTCCTTAGCAGTTGCCAACAAACACGATTAATGGAAATGTTTGTGCTTGCTACAGATTTTAGAGTACTATTTGGCTTTGTTTGATCAATGAATTAAAAGATAAATGGATATCTATACTTCAGGTTGAAGGCCTGAAGGGAGAGGCAGCTTCAGTTACCCCCGACTGCCTGCCTGACCCTAACCAAGGGGGTTGTTAACCGCACCGGGCATGTGGACCGAACCCATTGCGAGAGGTCTCTCTGTTGAGCGCTACTTGGAGCAGGAGGACGCTTGGGTGCTAGAGGGGGCTCTAACCATAAATCCCTCACCTTCTAGGCCCTGCACAAGAGGCTAACGTGACTTCGGATTGGATCTTGAGGCCCGCATACTAGTCTACGGGCGGAAACTTGGATTAGTGATCCCTGTGAATTGCTGGATAGCCTTCTAGTGGATTGTGGATAAGCCTACAGGATGGACTTTTTGTATTTCAAAGATAAATATGATAACCTATTAATAAGGAACTTGTCTGATATTGTTTTTCTATGTCAAGTGATACGATCACGTGAAAGAACTAGTGCCTAACGGGATAATTAAAGAAGCTGATTGCTACATGTCCAACTAATGTGTTAGGTAATTAAATAACTAAACGACCTAAGGAAAGTGCAGAGGATGGGCCATAGGTCCGTCCTATGGATGGGTGGTCCCGGTTGGCCGGGAACTTTTCTCAAATCACGATGGACACCAGGAAGACAGTCAAAGAATACTAAAAACAAAAGCGTTGACCTAGAGCTATGATTGAACCCAATTTACGTTGTTTTAGGGGAATGGAATGGGACTATGCCTTATGGCAGAGAGATTGAGCTTTGCATCCCTCTTATTTCCCATTCTCCTTGAACCAAGTGCAGCGTGAATCCGCTTTAGACCTGGCATTTCTGCGTAAAGTAGTTCGCTTGGGTCCGACGCTAGTTGCCATTAGGAAATGACGAATAAGAAAAACCCTAATTCAGGTCGATCCTAAGTGGGAATGGCTGGAATACGTCTGCTACGTGGCACTAGATCGCAAACCCCGTAACATTCCATGGGAGTGCCGGGCGGAGCTTTCTAGACATCCTTTTCAATGGACTGCTAAGACGTGTCCTGAAGATACAAGCGGACATGTTACAAATGGTGAGCCTAGAGTAAGCATAAAGGGTATTTTTTATGAGTTGATCGGTTGGTATGCATCTATTGAAGATGCATGATTGGGTGATGTTGATGAGCATGATAGTCATGTGTACAGAAAAAAGGAGGAATCATGGACCTTAGTGGAGTAGAGACATCATCAAGTGATAGATCTATAGCTACTAGTCCTTGGTTAAAGAGTAAGAAGTAGACCATATCTTTAGTGCATCTATTAGTATTGCAAATAATGAAAATTGGAAGAAGAAAATGGCACATGCTAGTCATTTAGTTCTTGATGGAAACTCTAGTGGGTTAGAAAGTTTGGATGATGAGCTTGGTTTTCCTTCAATGAGGACACAAGGTGTATAAAGAGTACACGGTAATATAAAGGCTTCATTGATGAAATGGTATGAAGGTATATCAAGATGAGATATCTTGTTAGAAGATTTGATTTTGAGGATTTTGCAACTCACCATTATGCTTATATGGTAAAGGTACGATGATACATCTCCTTGTGCATGAATGGATGAGAAGATGGATGCATTAGAGGCTTACAAGACTTGGGATTAGTACCATTGCCCAAGAGTAAGAAAAATATTGGCTATAAGTGAATCTATAAAATAAAGTTGAATGTAGATGGTTCTAGCAGGTATAAGGCTAGGCTATTTACCAAAGGTTATGCATACACATATGGCATAGACTATTCATAGTGATAGTGATAGTGGGATTGCTAAACTCAAGGGCCTTTTGAAGTAAAATTTGAAGGATTTAGGTGAGTTGAGACACTTTCTTGGTATTCAAGTAAGACTCAAAGTTTCATTTAGAGTAAATATTTTCAAATGCTTACTATAAGCATTACTCAAAGAAATTATCCACATGTCCATATTAGGAATGATGGTTATTTTCAAGCATCTAAGCTTTCACCCTACTAAGAAATAATTGAAAAGAGGGTGCTGCATTTTCATCTACATGTATGATAAGTTTCTCATTCTAATAGGGTATACCTAGCAATCACTACAACATTGTGAGCAAATACTTTGGATTATGATATTCTCTACTATGCATGTATGTACAAGAAACTAGTAATATAACATATTAAATCAATAATATGTATTTCATGTTGAGACGTCAAGCTCATTATCTTGTGTGTGACTGACAAGGTCTTCGCTTGTCTAGCTATACATGTGTGGGACATTCAGTAAGTTGGGTTAGTCAGTGTGACCTAACTAGAGTTAGTCATGGTTAGTGAAACCTAGTGTATAACTTACTCTTTAGTAAGTGAAGAAGTACAATGGAATAAAAATGGAAGATAGAGAGCATGACTGAGCTCTACGTTTCTCTCCTCTATTTGTGTCTCATTTTCTAAACATTTCAACCTACAAGTCAAGAGGCTGGATGTGCTCCATGAAAGGTCATAGATAAGAGTCCATGCACTCCAATGTTGCACATGGAGTTGCTAGTAAGCCTAGACTATGCCATTTGGATTCATCAATTATTTGTTTGTGTTACTATCCATTTGCCAACAATAAGGGACTTTAGTAGATCACTAAATCATCTAATAAACAAATGGCATGCTCTAAGTTCCTTTGAGAGTCAATTATCCCATCAATTATTACACGAGCCATATGAATGCATTGAGGTTTAATTTCACTAGTTAGACATTGTGAGAGATCCCTCAATGAAAATTTTTCACATTATCAAAAGGATGCACATGTAGGCGAGTAAAATGTGGGGTCACTAAAAAGTGAGTCAAGAAATAAGAGACAGAGGTAGATTTGATGAAATACAAGAAGAGATGCTTTGAATATTCTGCATAATACTAAGATAATCACTTCCATGGCTTAGGAGTAGTCAAAATTAACTTTGAATTCTACTCAGTCCTCCACTTCATCCGAGCAGCAAAATCTCACTTAGGAGTGATCGAAGCTAAGGCCCTAAAATTTACCTTGATTAATTAAGTACATTTTAAGACATGAGATAGAACCTTGTTTCCTTTACTACTTTCTTCCCATAAAATGTTGTCCAATTGACATTATTTTTTCCCAAGATGATGAATCCCAAAATACATTAAGAGTATCAACACAAAAATCCTAATTTTTTGTATGGATAGAGGTCTTCTCCTAACACTTCTCTCAACAATATATTTCAATCTTCATAACTCATTTTTCAATAAAAGCACAAGACCCTACATTCAGTCAAATATACACGTGATGTTCTTCGTGTTTTCAAATACATAAGTATGAATGTTTGCATACCATCACTATTTCAACTTGTCTCCGTCTATATAATGTGCATTCATGGCCTATTTATAAATATCCGAATCTATGAAATTTTCTTGAATAAAACACAACCCTTTTCTATTCAATCTGTAACTAACCCCTTTATATCACACCCCTTTGTATGTTTAAAAATATACAAAAATGGTGTTCCAAAAACCCTTGCTTTGAACTCATATTATACATACATATATTCATGAGCGACCCCCTCGAGCAACTTGTAATATTTTAATGCATGTTTTGATTCTTTTCCAAAATAAGTCCAAACAAAAACCATATTAAGCCTAAAGGCACCACATGCCCTTTTTGAGCTCACAAAGGTACCCAAGAGGGCAATAATCCACTAGCTTTAAATCACATTGCAGTCTGAGCATCAGCTTCTTCAGCATCATCTTTTTCATTATACATGTCATCCTACCACTTTTCATCATATCCTTGGAATTTTTTGCTCTGATCCTATCTTAAGAAATTGTCTTTATCTTGTATAACTCCAAGCCAAGATTTTTGTGGATGTCTCCAAACACATGTAGGTCTTCCTTCTTATAGATGCAAGATCCTCATGATGGCTTCTTTCTCCTTTTTTTATCCTTAATACTTGCATTGTCCACAATAAAACTATAGGCCTTAAGCTTCCTTGATCTAAGATCTATGTGGCTATCTCCAAAAACATGTAGGCCTCCCTCTTTATGGATGCAGGCTCCTCATGATGACCGCTTCTCTCTCCCTCATTTATCCTTAATACTATTGCATTTTCCACAATAAAGCTATAGGCCTGGAGCTTTCCTGAGAATATAATAGCACCTCCTAAAGTAGTGCTCATTGCTCATGACTGCAATCATTTGCATTGAATATACTCACAATGGCAAGATTCTTCATCACCACTACTATTGCAATTCTCTCTCTTCTATGGGCATCGATGGTGCTCCAACTATATGCAAATCCTTTCCTCACAGTAGGCTAAGGGTTAAAATAGATGTTGCCCCCCTACTATTTCATGTTGACCAAAGATGCTCTAATAATCATGACAATGGCATTGGAAATATCCAGACTCATGCAACCAATGATGAACCTTTAAGCCAATTGTGATGATTCCCTAGTTTTTCTAGTAGTGCCACTTTCATAACAAGACACACATCATCTCGCCACCCTAGGTTTTCATGAAAGCCTAACTTCAACCTAGATTAACATGTTACATAGTGCTACAATTAATCATGACATCCATGACTCCTAACATGTAATCTCCATAGCATGGTCAATCTTACATACACTGCAGAATTCATATCTCGTTTTTGCTTTGATTTGAACACCAATTTTTTCCTCTTCTAGATTATCCTGTAATCAAGTACGTGGAGAAAGATAGAGGCAATATATGGCTATCTCTAAAGCATTATTTTCTTTGCATACAAATACGGCTACATTGGAGTGTTAGTTATTGTCATGAAGACTCTCTCTGATCCCAACAAAAGCTTCATTACCATAGTTGGAGAGCCTTCACCATCATGCCCTTCCTTCTTGGCTAGCTAGACTTAGCCTTCTTTCTCAAAATTATTGTGTCTTCCTCCTCTCTATAGCACCCAAAAACTCCTCTTCCCCTCCGAAACTGACACATGGAGAGCAGTCCTCTCCTTCCCAGAATAGCCTTCAAAGGCTAATATTAGCCCTCATGTATGCACATCTCGAGGGGGGGGGGGGGTCATTCATGAATATATGTATATATAACGTGAGTTCAAAATAAGGGGGTTTTAAAACACTATTTTTATACATTTTTTACATATATAGAAAGGTTTCATATAAAGGGGTTTTTTACAGATTGAATAGAAAAGGGTTGTGTTTTATTCAAGAAAATTTCATAGATTATGACATTTATAAATAGGCCATGAACACATTTTATATAGAGAATATATATATAGTGAACCCCCCGAGATGCACATCATTGTGAAATAATTCCTTTTCCCCCCTTTTTTACATCCATACATGATGTTTGCACCTAGTTGTAAAAGACATCCCCCCTTTTTTTTTAATATCTATGCACCCTTAGCCACCTAAGAACACACTTGTAATCTTTTTGGGTAATATTTTGTCTTAGGAGAAAAATTTGGAATCTTTCAAAGATTCTTTAAAAGTTTACTATTTTTCATATTATTATTTATAATTATAATTTTTTGAGTCAATCTTTTGAAAAATGATATGAAAATGACTAAAATCTTTGAATAGTATCATACTTGTCATCTTGAAAAGTACTTAGTTTTTGAAAGAAAAATTACAAGGGGACCATAAGAGAAGTATAGAGACTTTATCCACTGTGTAAAACTTATTATTCACTAAGACTTCATATACCCATGCTGGTGAGATTTCAAAACATTTAAAATTTTATACTAATTGAAAAAAAGATAGCTATTTCAATAATAAGAGGTTTAAAAAACATGGATAAATTTTATTTGTATAAGGCATTCACTCTTCTTCATCTTCTTCTTGTGCTACACCATTACTACCACTAACTTCTATCCATTCACCATTTGAACTAGATGATGCATCCTCTTCTCTACTATCAACAAGAGCATTGCTTTCATCTAAATGTATACTTTTCTTTTCCAAGTTTTTGGCTCTACTTCTAGTAAATCTTGTTTTCCTAGGCTCATCATGATCATGAGCATCATCATCATCATCATCTTTTTGCAAACCAAGAACTTTCTCTTTATCATGAGATGTCTAGTTGTTATAAGGGAAAAATCATGTACTAATATATCCACATCATCAAGTTTCAATATGCTTGTGCATTGGCTTAACTTTTCTCGCTTTATTTTTGTTTTAGGATTTCTTGTAGAGTTCATGACTAGTGTCTGTTTGCTTGCAAATGCATCCTTATGCTTTGTTTGAAACTAGCGTACTTTTATGGAGCATATCTTACCTAAATTCTCATCCTTCTTAACTTCCAAAACTTTTGCTATCCAAAATGGATGACCAATCCTATCATCCTCAGCCAGTGTCACCATAAGTGAGCCTATCTTAATGCCATTAATATCACACTACCACATTTCTTATAGCTTCTCAGTTTTTGTTCTTGATCTTCTACTACCAATATACATTTCTCACTCCTTAGGATGTAAGATCTTTTGGATCTCCTTTGACATTTATACATTGCTCCTTGCAAGAGAATGTGTAGTACTCAAACTTTTAGGCTATGCAAAAGTTTTTATTAGATGCCAATCATCATTTAGTATTTTTTGAAGTATTTTCTCTTTTGTCTTAGAAAAATTCATCCCACCAAGTCACATCATGTGTCTCTTAGGTGCAAGACAACTGGCTTTGATGTATAAGCATTATGTATGGTACACATTATTTTGGGCACGCTAAAAGTATTGTGTTGAGATAGTCACTTAGCAAATGTGCTAAACATTTGATCAATATGATCATGTGTATGGCACATTCACTTTTACTTTTTGAAATATCCCCATGTGTACATGCATATTAAGGTAGCCCAAAACTATTTGATTTTTGTTTTCTCTTGTTGTGTTATCCTATTGCAAATAAATATCAAATGGTGAAGTACCCTCCCAACTAGAGAGTACAATGTTCAAAATTGTGATTGTAAGGCTAGGATCATTATGAACATTTGGATAACTAAAGAATAATCCAAGGAGAACTCTTCCATGGTACACAAGGCATCCCACCAAATGCATTTGTGCAAGATTTTGCTCACTACCATCCTTTGGAGATGAGATAAATGAGCTAAGCATAACTTCTTCTAGTCTATATTATCAATGACAAGTCCAATATATCTTTATGGTACAGCAAAACACTTATGCCTATGGTGCATGGCCTTTTTTCTCTCCATTGATTGCTCTTCCCAATGAATTTGTAGTACTTCCTTTGCCATCGCAAGCTCCTCGTCATCTCTTGCATTCTTTTGTTGAGCTTTTAAATTTGCACAGATGCTACATACTCCCATTCTAACTTTTCTTGGGATTGATACATTTTTGCATAGCAACTTTTACAATATGGTGAAATGTGGATAGATGACAAACTTGTCTACATTTTAAAGCGTAGATTACTTGTAGATGGAATATACTTCAGTCCGAGCAAAGTTATCTACAAAATGCAACCTCCTAGTTGTTAGCATAACTTCACAATATGTCTTAAAGTACATTTCCATCTAAGAAACTAAAACCTTGCCTAGAGGACCAATGGTAACACTTGACTCAAGTATGTATCCATCAAACTTAGACATTTTAAATTTGATTCTTTTAAGACGAGTATTGCCTAGGGTCAAGCCTATTTTAAATGATGTCTTGCAAACCACAATGTTAAGAAAACAATACTCAAACTTTCCACATATCCATGGTATCAAGATTGATGAAAGAAAAGCATCCTAGTGACTATATGTCAAAGAATAATAATACTACTGGAGTGCTCTTAATTTTTAATAACCATATGTAGCAAGACTTCTTCTAGTAGGAACAATCACATTGCAACATGTACTTGATTTGTGCATCACAGGTAACCTAGTGTGCTCTATACCACAATTTCATCTATTCTTTTGGAAATTCATAATTGTTTTACCGCCATATCCTTCTTGCATGCATGGAACATCTTCAAATGATTTGTGATGTTGATAGTATGAGTTATCTACATGCTTTGATGATTGCACCTCTCCATCATTCAGGGAACCTTTGATGTCCTCCAAAGGATTGGGATCAAATAAATCAAAAAGATAATAGATCTTATTCTTTGACAATATCCACATTATTTGTCTTTGTATTCTAAGTTGGGTTGTATGCACTTGATAGGATCTCCATGTCAAAGGATTCAAAAGATAAAGAATTAGATCCATCATAGGAATCAAAAGACAAAGTATCCATTCCTACAAGAGAAAAGATTTAGTGTAGATTGTAGCAAGAGAATTAGAGCAAATAACTTGAGAATGGTACTACAACTCATTAACAATAGCAAAGTAAAATAGTAGGCCCAATGATCTTTGTTTCACTTAATTTAGTACAACAACATTCTTAAAAATTATGTCAATAGATTGGTGTATTTGATATAATGCATCAATCTTACACAAATATTGTACCAAGTTTTGTTCCTACTTGATACATTACATCAAGTTTCCTTGGAATTTTATTCAATGTTATAGCTAACTTGATGCAATGCATCAAGTTGCCTAGATTTTTTTCCAAATTTTTAGTTGACTTAATGTAGTGCACCAATTTTTCCTACTCTTTTTATTAGTTTTGGGTCTTAATTTATATAATGTATCGAGTTTCAAAGAAATTGTATTAAATTTTTTCTAAGGTCATACATTGCATCAAGTTGCTTAGAAAGTTAGTTAAATTTTTAACTAAGTTAGTGTAGTGCATCAACTTTCTTGGAGTTATAGCTAATATTTTGGATGAGTTGATGTAGTGCATTAAGTTTGATTGATAGTTATATCATTTTTTGTCTTACTTGATATATTATATCAAGTTTCTTAGAGAGTTTACAAATTTTGTAGCCAACTTGATGCAACACATCAACTTTCTTAGAAATTTTGCTAATTTTTTGCCCTAATTTTTGGCCAACTTGAAACAGTGCATCATGTTTCTTATAAACTTTGCTATCTTTTTGGCCAAGTTGATGCAATGCATCAAGTTTCTTATAAATTGTGCTAATTTTTTATGAAGTTGATGCAATGTATCAAGTTTCTCATAAACTTTGCTATTTTTTAAATTAAATTGTTGCAGTGCATAAAACGTCCTTAAATTTTAGCTAATATTTTGGTTGAGTTGATGTAATGAAAGAGGCTGAGGGGAGAGAGAAGGAGAGCTGAGGAGAGAGAAAGAGAACAAGAAGAAGGAGAAAGACTAGAAGAGGAGAGAGAAAGAGAGAAAAGAGGAGAGAAGGGAGAAGGAAGCCATGGAAGCTAGAGATGAAGGTGAAGAGTATGATCTTGATAATAACTAGTTACCCTAATCTGGGGTTCTTACACCTTACATACCCCGGTCAGTGTGACGGGGTGTCTAAACCCTAGTCGGTGTGTATCCCACTTGTTACAATCCATCCCCACTCAAAAGGTTTTTGCCCTAAAAAACAAGGAGAAACAGAGGGGAGTGATGGGTGGGCTAAGGGAGGGTTGCAGAGTACTAGTCAGAGCCCTTTGACAATGCAGAATAGGTGTGGAGAGACTAGGGATAGCATGTAGTCTTGAACCGGTCGACTGAAGTAAACTGGTCATAACTTTTGATAGGTGGCTCCAAATGGGGCATACTATATGTCGAAACGGAGCTTATGACAAGTACTTTCAGTCTATGTAGAATACACATGCATGCGATTTGAGTACGTACAAAACTGTTCTAAAATAGTGTGTAGTCTGCGGGCAGGAAGTGGGCAATTTGGGGCATGACCGGCTAGTCTTCCAGCCGTTGGGATTCACAGAGGTAGGGAAATTCATCGAGGATGGTTGCTGGGTGCCAAGAGGCTTCCTCCAAGGGTAGGCCTTGC
The DNA here is from genome assembly GCF_053477565.2 of Lygodium microphyllum. NCBI lineage: Eukaryota > Viridiplantae > Streptophyta > Polypodiopsida > Schizaeales > Lygodiaceae > Lygodium > Lygodium microphyllum. The sequence goes on from NC_141140.1 coordinate 62,517,913, forward strand.
CATTTGATGAGGTATTCTTTGATGGATTGAGATCGTAAGTTCTTATCTTAGTACCCAATGATTGCTTCAGGAATATATTGAGTGATGCCCTGTTCATCGATGGGGGGAAGTTCTTCCACATAGTCCACTGAGGAGCCTACAATAGGTTTTAGTTGACTGACATGAAACACATTGTGGATTTTGGTGGTAAGTGGAGTTCTAAGCGATAGGCCAAGTTGCCAACTCTCTTCAGAATGCGGTATGGGCCATAGAAGCAGTGGGCTAGCTTGTTACTCCTGCCCTCTTTGAGAGTGGAGTAGCGGGACTTAGGCACTTTCAAAAGGACCGATTCCCCCTCTTTGAATTCCAAATTCCTGTGTTGTTCAGCATAGAGTTTCATGTGTGTTCGGGCCTTCTGAAGATTCATTTTGCATTGCTGAAGTAAAGCTTGCATGCGATCCAATTCAGCTTGACTCTGAGGATTGATCTTATCAATAAAGAAGACTGTAGGAAGGGGAACCTTATACCCATATAAGGCCTCAAAAGGGGAAACTCCAATGCTAGAGTGTGTGGAGTTATTATATGCAAACTCAGCCAAGTGAAGCCACATATCCCAACTGTGCTGTACATCATGGCAAAAGTGCCTCAAGTATGTCTCAAGCCATTTGTTCACTCTCTCAATTTGACCATTAGTCTAAGGGTGGTATGTAGTGGATGGAGCAAGCTTGGTCCGCATGGAGATGAAAACTGTCTGCCAAAATTTGCTCATAAACTTTGCATCTCGATCATGTACTATGACTTGTGGTTGTTGAGATATCGAGCTCCACTCGTGATATGCCAGGGTGACCGTTGTGTATTTATGTCACCGACTTGTCAGTTGCAGACGCGGTTGGTACACCGCCCATGAATAATAGCTACATGATAGCTATCCTTATCTACTCTGGTTCGTGGCTCAGTTAGTATGCCACCTTAGTTAGTTGAGTTTGGTTTGAGACCCATATATAGGGTTCTTCTATTTCTTTGTACTTGAGTTCTTTTGGCTTACACAACTAAGAAGAGAAAAACTGTTTTCAGCCTCCACCCTTGTGTGTCTTCCCCCATTGTGCAAGCAAGAAAGCTTCAAGTGAGACTCCTTCCTTCTCTCCCACAATCTTGACAGTGGTAAGCCATGCAACTTGAAGACATTTTCCATAAACTGAGTGGCCACTTGAGAGGCAGTATATTGGACCTTAGTGGGGATAAAGTGGGCAATCAACTACCACATAGATATTAACTACCTCACTTTGATGGGGCAATCAACTACCACATAGATATTGTTCCACCCTTTCTTAGTCACAAGAAGGCCGTTGATAAAGCCCATTGTGATGTGAGTCTATTTCCCTTCAGGGATAGGGAGAGGCTGCAAGAGGCCGGCAGGCCTGAGTGTACTATCCTTGTTCTATTGGCATGGAACACATTTGGTCACAAAGTCCTTGACGCCCCTCCATAAGCCTTTCTAATGAAAGATCTTGGCAATCCTGTCATATGTTTTGAAAACACCCAAGTGACCGGCAGTGGGGCCAGAATGCATTTCTTCCATGATCTTCTGTGTGAAGGGGGAAGTGTGTGGGATGACAATCTTGCCATGGGACCAAATAAGGCCATGCTTGAGCTGATATTGGGAGTTTTCAGCCATAACCCCATGTTGTAATTTTTGAAATATGTGGCTGAAATGATCATTTAACAAGTAAGCCTCTTGGAACTCTTGAACCCAATCACTGTGCAATTCTCAGATAGATGACACTCTGCATGCCCACATTCAAGAGAGAGAATCAGTCACAATATTATCCTTGCCCCGCGTGTGTGAAATGTCAAAGTCGTAGTTCTGTAAGGCTGCCACCCATCGCCTTTGCTTAGGAGTCAAAGTAGACTGAGTCAAGAAGTATTGGAGGACTCGGTGATCACTTTTCACTTGCAAGCGGCTGCCATAAAAATAGTGGTGCCATTTCTTGATGGCATGGAGGATGTCCAACATCTCTTGGTCGTATACATTCATTTGCATCTCCTTCTCATCAAGCTTGCGGCTTTCAAATGCAATCACACCATACTCTTGCAACAATACTACACCAATACCCCGGCCACTGGCATCACAATGAATGGTAAATAGCTTAGAGAAGTCAGGGCAAAAAAGGACGGGGGCTGAAGTAAGCGTGTCCTTTAACTGTTTGAAGCTAAGATTTGCAGTGGCATCTCAAAAGAATGACTCTTTTTTCAAGCAATTAGTCAAAGATGCTGCAATGGTGGCACAATGCTTAATGAAGCGTTTGTAGAATGAAGAGAGACCAAGGAAGCCACGCAAGGAGGTGGTGGTGGAAGGAGTGGGCCAATCCTTAACGCGCTGCACCTTTTTGGGGTCAGCTTGTATACCATTTTTGCTCACAATGTGTCCCAAGTACTCCACAGATGTCTGCACGAATATACATTTGCTCTCCTTAGCAAAGAGTCGATGCTCTCTCAATATGTCAAACACCCTCCGAATGTGTATCAAGTGCTCCATAGATGACTTGCTGTAAATGAGAATGTCATCAAAGAAAACAAGCATGAACTTGAAAAAAAAGGGCTGTAGGGTTTTGTTCATGAGGCTTTGAAAGGTGGCAGGGGCGTTAGTCAACCCAAAAGGCATCACAAGAAAATGGTAAAGTCCACGATCAGTCCTAAAGGCCATTTTGACCTCATCTCTTGCCCGCATACGAATCTGATGGTAGCCAGAGCGCAAGTCAATCTTAGTGAAAAAGCATGCCCCTTTTAACTCATCTAGAAAATCATCAATTCATGAGATGGGGTAGCAGTTCTTCACTGTAATTTTGTTCAAATCTCTATAGTCAATACACATGCAAAAGGAGCCATCTTTCTTTTTGACTAAGAGGACAGGGGATGCATAGGGGGAAGAACTCGGTTCAATGAGACCCATCTCCAGCAACTCCTTGATTTTCTTTGAAACCTCTTTACGCTCACACTTGGAGAGTCTATAGGGGGGTTTGTTCACTGGCTTGGAATGGGGCTCTAGGTCAAGTGGGTGGTCCACTTGTCACTTGGGAGGGAGGGATGTATGCATCTAAAATAAGTCATTGTATTCCTCAAGTAAGGCCTACAAGGCAAAGTCATATGATACTGTGGAGGGCTGATCATAATTGTCCTTATTTAATTGCAAAACAAAGATCTGTGAGCATTTCTTAAACTCCCGTTTGAGTTGCTTTGCTGTAATGAGTTGAAAATCAACATGATCTCAAACTCCCTCTAGGTGGATAGGCTATCCATGCATCACAAACTCCATGTAAAGCTGAGAGAAGTCCATAGCAATTTTCCCCAATTTTTTCAGCCAATCACAGCCCAAGACAATATCAATGGGGCCCATATCTAGGGCAATCAGATCAACCAATACCACATAATTTTCAGCCAAGCATAAGGGAACTACAAGACATACATGTGTGCTGATTTCTTCTTCTCCGTTTGCTACTTGGACCTTCAAGGGGTGGTGTAATGCCATAGGAATACATTTCAACCGGTCAATGGCTGATTTATTGACAAAACTGTGAGTGCTTCCACTATCCACAAGGATAAAAACATGCTTCCCATTGATACTTCCTTGAATGCAAAGGGTATTGGGGCTACGCGAACCTGTCCAAGCCCGAAGGAGATCAAGCAAAGGGAAGTGGGAGGTGGGTGGGATGTTAAATCAAGTATCTATGAGGGTGCACCGCTTGGGTCAAAGGGAAACCCATCCTCTAGGTCATAGAACTGCTCATGATCAATATCCTCCGTGGGCTTAGTCTTGTCAATGGCCAAGTCATCCTCCTCATTGTGCCAATCTTCCATGACATACATGCTATGAACTTTGACCTTAGCTATCTTGTATGTGCATTTGGAGGCATGATCAACAGTGTACTTATCTCCACATTTAAAGGATAGGCCCTTTTCTTTCCGTTCCTTGACAACATCTGGGGAGATGAACCGTTAACTACTGGATCCATGGGAAGGTGATGCAGTGGACTATTTATTTTCAGCATACCAATTTTCAGCAATAGAGCCTGATGCTATCCCAAAAGTGCCCATTTTTCTTTCAGCATGGAAGGTGGGGTAAGTGGGTACTTTGGGGCTGTTATTAGGCATAGAAGAGCCTCAAAAATCACCTCCATATGGGGCCGATCATGAAGGGATGTGGGGAGGTCCAACACCTTGCTGAAAATGCTCATTCTTACGGTACTTTCTTGCATATCTCTCAGCCAGTTCAATTGCATCAAACAGTGTAGTGGGTTTTTGGGCCATGACATCATTCGATAGACTCGGTTCCAACCCATAGATGTACTTGTGCAATTGAGCATCATCACTAATGCTTTCCACATACATGGTCAAGTTCATGAATTGATTGGTGTAGTCACGTATAGTGAGGTTAAGTTGGTCAAGAGTGTACCATCTTCTTGCCAACCGTTCTTTTTCCACAAGGGACACAAAAACTTGGACCATGTGCATTTTGAAATCTTCCCAATCAATGAACTGTTGATTCTCCTGATTGATATAGCGCCACTAAGTGTGGGCAAAACCTTCCAAGTGGAGAGAAGCAAAAAGTATTTTCTGATCATCAGTGCGGGGGTTACATGTTGAAGTAGGACCAACTTGGACGTCCATTCTTACAGGTCCGATGGTGAGGGGGATTGCCCATTGTACTTTGTGAGGATGACCTTGTCACGCAAATCATAGGGGCCATGCTGCCCATGAAATCCTTGCTGTCCATGCATCCCATGGTGGCCATACATGCCCTGCTGTCCATACATCCCTTGTGGTGCATTGAGCCCATGTTTTCCATTATAGCCATGATGTCCATGATTGCCAAGCTGGCCATTTGTACCATATTGTCCTTCATGGGTCTGATTCATATGTGGTGCATGGGGGCTCCTAGGTAGAGTGGGTGAAATTCGACCCAAGGTGAAAGAAGGCCTCAAGTGAATGTTACCAGCATGGTGGATATGGGAATTCAATAGGGGCTCATCATGCATATGAGAGGGTTCCTCGATCTCATAAGTAGAAGGGGAAATTCCCTTAGCACCAAGTATACCCTGTGTCCATGCGACGGTTCCTAATGTGGAGGGCGTCTAGACTCATGTCTAGAGTCATTGGTCTTCTCTTGGGATGAAACCGTCGCTAACTGAGCAACAAGAGAAGTGAGCTGTTCCAAGGTCTGTTGGGTCTTTGAGTTTGAGATATCCATGTGCTCGATCGCTTCATCAAACTTAGATATCATCTAGCGGTGGTTGGTGACCATATCATTGTGGCGTTCCATATGACGGAGCTGATGTTGATAGAGGGTGTGGTTAAGAAGGGCATACGGGTCCATTTCAGGCATTTCCTCCTGTATGTCACCATGGTAATCTTGCGCTAAGCTTGGTTTCTCATTTATGGAGGTCCGGGAGTCTCTAATCTCCCTCTGGAGTTCCTCTTGGGCCTTGCTTTTGCCTTTCTGGCTAGCCATCTAGGTGCAATCCACAGGACCTGCTGTTAGTAAAAAGGGCATAACTCTTAGTAGGAAACTCCGATTGCTGAGGTCTTGGGCTCAAGTTGGAGGGGACAAGGGCCTCTTCAAGATGAGCTATCAACCTTTATGATAGAAAATGATTAGAATTTTTTGTAGGGGTGCCTATCCTTGAGCGGTCTGTCCACAGTGACCCTAGTGCACAAAAATGGGCATAACTTTCACGTCGTAACTTTGATTGGGGAGATTTTTAATTCCAATCAGAGGGGAAAAATCCCTATTTGAGATGAGCTATAGGGTTTACCCCCAGATTTAGGACAGAATTGCAATGGGATCTTTGTGACAGTCCTGCAGGACTGTGACCAAAAACATTGCTTGTCCTTTAGTGCCAATGTCAGACATGGATAGAGCATAGATCAAGGGCCTGATCTGACACATCAATAGCATCTTGAGGATACTGAACATAATCTTGAGCATCATTGCATACCCATCAACTCTTCCATTCATGCATAAGTACATTCACTGCCATACATCTCCATTGACTGCATGTACCTCAAGTGCCATACATGGGTGCCATTAGCATTGTGTGGTATTCAAGAGGGAACATTGGGGCAGGGAAGTGGGTCTTATGGAAGTACTTGCACCTGCAAACAAGTATTGGGCTCTGGATCACTGAGAGGTGGGCAAAGTTCCCCTTGGGCCGGGTTGTGCACCCCTTTAGGGTCTTAAGTGGTAAGAGAGGGTCACCTCTTTTTTGTCTTACCACCTCGCCTGGCATCGACCTTTTTCCTCAGCCGGAGTATACATGGTAGACATTTTTAATTAGCAATCAGTATGAGATGCATTGGAAAGAAGACATTGGACCTTTTAATGAGATGCAAGGAATGGTGAAGATTGGGGTAGGGTTTACCTTGGCAGTCTAGTGACTCACTGGCTGCTACTTACCCAATTTACAATGGCTAATATTCATCCAAGATCATAAGACAAAGTAGGGCTTAATGTCAACCATTACAATGAAATGCGGGAAGAGGTATGATGCTTGTGTGCAATCTTGAATCTCCAACAATGGGTTAAGCTCAGCAAGTGGCTAAATTGAGAGATTAAGATCAGAGTGGCATACCTCTTTAATGCTTGTGACGACCGTTGAAGCCTGAATCATCATGATGCCGCTTGCTCCATTGATCAAGTCCGATTGTTGGTCGGGCATCCATAGAAGAGTGCTTCAACATTTGAGTGTTGTTGCTGATGAAGAAGGCTCCCAAGCTTATCCCCGAGCTTGAACTTCAACAATGGGAAGCTTCAAGTGAAGCTTTCATGGCTACCCGTAAGGCTCCCATGCATGCTGAGCTCAATGGCTTCATCCAGACAAGAGGAATCCTTCACGGGCTGAAAGGTTGTGGGGTTGAGCTCTCTAGGTCAGAGAAAGCTTAGTTAGGAGAATCCGTGACTGCCCCAAACTGTTTCAAACAGTCCTAGCCACTTTCCACCATGGGAGTTGATTCCCAGGATCAAAGATGCCAAAGGGGAAAGGCCAAGGTGTTGGAACAGTGCCCTGGAGTGGCAGGGAGGGGAGGGTAGTAAGAGGAGAAGTGGCATGAGGGTTGGGGGGAGCAGGACAGCCAACACAAAATGTGCCAAAAATTGTGGGGCTGTCCTATAGGCCTCTTAGACAGCAAATCCCCCTAATCCACCCCTTGATCAGGAGCTTGGGAGGTCAGGGAAGAAGTCCTGGGGCTAGTTGATGATGGGAAGCACCCTCAGGTCAAATTTCTTGGGGTTTCTTTGGGTTGGCAGCCATGGCAGCTTGCAAGAGAAGAGAGAAAAAGAGGGTTGAGGCAAAAAGTAACTGAGGTTTTGCCCTCTTCCAACTCCTGGGACTCTAAAATTTAACTAGAACCCTTAAAATTTGCATGAAAAGAAGTGATGACCTGCTATTTTAACCGTTTTACCTCCACATATGACTGAGTCTCCAGCAATAGCTCCTACTTGCTCCAAAAAGCTGAAGTTAACTGCAGACCTTCTTGTTGTACCTGTACTTGTAAGCTGAGTAACTAGGGTTTTTGGGATTTGAAAAGGGAGAAAGGGGAAAGAGGAAAAGGACCAAACCCTGAAGCTTTGATACCACTTGTAATGAAAGAACTGAGGGGAGAGAGAAGGAGAGCTGAGGAGAGAGAAAGAGAACAAGAAGAAGAAGGAGGAAGACTAGAAGAGAAGAGAGAAAAAGAGAAAAGAGAAGAGAAGGGAGAAGGAAGCCATAGAAGCTGGAGATGAAGGTGAAGAGTATGATCTTGATAATAATTGGTTACCCTAATCTGGGGCTCTTACACCTTAAATACCCCGGTCAGTGTGACGGGGTGTCTAAACCCTAGTCGGTGTGTATCCCACTTGTTACAGTTGATGCCATACATTAAAAGTTCACTTAAATTTCAATGTAATTATTTTGTCTTACTTGATGCAATGCATCAAGTCTCCTTAAAATCTTATTACATCTTCAACTAGATTGATGTAATCCATCAAGTTTTGATGTAATATATCAAGTTTACTTTAGTTTTGAATCATTTGAATTTGTCACACTTGATAAAATATATCAAGTTTATAGTAAACTTGATGCAACACATCAACTTTCCTAGAAATGTTTCTTTCATTTTAATAACTTAATTGTAGTACAAAAAATTACTATCTTGCTATAATGCAACAAATGTCTAATAGTAGAGCCAAAAATTAATTGTCCAAGATTTTTTTCTTTTTTTAAAAATATTTGTTACTAGGGAGGTCCAGTGGGGATTTTAGGGCAACGCCCAATTTTTTAAAAATTTAATGATGATATTTTGATTTAATTTTTTGAAAATATACCAATTTTTTTGTTTCTTTTTCATTCTATTTTCTTACTTTTTCTTTGTGCTTTCTTTTTTTTCACCAAGTTCAAATTCCATATTTTTTTCAACTAACTTGATGTAGTGCATCAAGTTTGCGTTGTTGATAGAAGGTTTTTGAAAGTCTCCAAAGTCGTAAGTTTTTTCAAGCAGCTTGATGCAGTGCATGAAGTTCTCTTCTTTGTGCGCATTTGATTATTCACTGCCTCAAGAGTAAGGTTTCATGCTTCATTTTTTGTCATTATTGAGATCCTCATGCTCAAATTCATCAAGATCATCATGTCCAACCATAGTCACGATCAATACAACTTCATAGCTATTGACACCATTGTTTCAATGACCATGGTAGCTTTGGAATGAATCATAGTTATTATCAATAATCATAGCAATTCTTAAATACATTATACTGATCTACACATCATCCTTTCATACTAAGCTAGAAGAGTTATCCGCTTACTTGTGGACTATTCATGGAGTTTCTCACTTTGTTTGTGATGGATGCTACCTTGGATATGTCATTATCACTTTTAAGTTATCGGATGAGATAAGTATTATTGTAGTACTATAGGTAGACTTTATTATGTACCTTGGTATTATTGTGTATCACTTCTATCATGCCTTTGCTATCTATGATCCATTTTGTAATAAAAGTGCTTCTAGAGTTATTAGGCATCTAGATTGGAATAATTATTTTTGTTTCTACATTTATCAATATGATAATGGCTATCATCAACTCTTAGCTTTCTTCTCTTTTATGGTTTAGATTTGATGACCATTTCATTATGGAATTGGCGACAAGTTCAAAGTTGATTATGCTAGTATAATTGTTTTAATTGTGGACTATGGTGGTTATGATCATCTTGATGATATTGGTGACCATGATCTTGATTGGTATACAAACGATTCTGATCATCGGCATGATGATCTCAAAGTTGGTACATTATCAATGTTACATTAATATACTTTTTAAAGTTTTTGATTTGTTTCTTGTTGTATCCTTGATCATTTAGGATCATGTTTCTTTTATTTATCATTCAATTGGTTTAAGGGAGCATTCCAAAAAAGCTATTTTTTGTGAGTATTTTACTATAATGTGGTCTATTGTTATACAAAGCAAAGGACATAGACAACCTCGAGTAAAGTACCAAACACAAGAGCTTGGGATAAGGTATACATGTTTTCTTGGCTTTACCTAATTATATTTTTATATAAATTTACAATTTTAATGTCAATAATTTTTTATAAAATTTAAAGATTATAGTTATATATATATATAACAACTATACCTTTTACTTACATATTTTCATTTAAAACTTTATCTTATGGATTAGTCATTGCATAATATATTGTACCATACAAAATATTGGAATCTTTTAATATGATGTTTTATTCTAGCTTCATAGTTATGAATTGCTAAATTGTATTTGATACATAAGTAATTTATACATCTAGTATATGTATGTTGTACAAAATATATATTCTATTCCCAATTTGATGCATTGCATCAAGTTTCCTACATACTTAACTATTTACAATGGCATTTCGCTATATATTAAGTGATATTGTGATTCATGTAATTTTCATTCTCCACTTAGTGCACTGCATCAATAGGGGGTTGAAAATTGTGACAAAATTTTCACCCACTTGATGCATAAAGTGGGACTGAAAGTCATGATAGTTTATTCTCTTGTTGATGCAATATATTAAGTTGGTATAAATTTGTGATAACTTTTATACAAAGTTGATGCATTGCATAAGTTGGTATGATTTTTTATTTTAATTTATACTAACTTGATGCACTACATCAAATTAGAGTAATCTTCTATTTTGGACCTATACCGGCTTGATGGAAAGCATGAAATTGGGCTAACAATTGTGATACTTTATTCTCTTCTTAATACACTACATCAACTTGGTGTGAATTTGTACTAAATTTTATACTAACTTGAGGCATTAAATCAAGTTAGTATGATTTTTTATTTTAATTTTATATTAACTTGATTCATTCTAATGAGTTGGTATGATTTTTTGCTTTTAATCTATACTAACTTGATGCAATGCATCAAAATATTTTATATTTTATTACATTTTTTCTCTCAAAACTTATTCGATGTATTAAATTAATACAACAGCTACATAGATTTGATATAAGCTGTGATGTAGTGTATCAAATGGCTAGTTTTTTTTTTACAGTTGTTTACTTCTACTTGAAGCACTATATCAATTTTATATTGTTTTTTATAATTTTATTTTTTACTTTTCACTATTTTTTTAATTCAATTGATGTAGTGCATCAATTTGCTAGACATTTTAGTATATTTTTGGTACCTACTCAACATGATGTATCAATTCCTTTGTATTTAGTGATAGTTTTATTCTTTAATTGATGCATTTTATCATATTGGTTTGAATTTTGAGTAGGTGTTATATTAATTTGATGTATTGTATAAAATTCTATTCTATTTTTCTATGATTTTATTTATTCTTCATTTGATATAATGCATCGAGTTGTTACAAATGTTGTGTTTATGGCATAGAGAGTAAATCAAGATCTATGGAAATTTTTGACACTTTCATTGTCCACTTGAAGCATTACATCAAGTTGGTATATATTTTGAGTAAAATTTGTATAATTTCTTATTCAACTTTATATAGTGCTTCAAGTTGCTAGCTAATTAAATGAAAGTACTTGGCTTGAACTTCGTAGTATGAATAAGTTTACATTAGATACTACAGAATTTCCCACTAATAGTTCATGTATTAAATCTAATAGCTAACTTCTATGCTCTTCTTTTCATCTAGAATTTATTCTCTTTTCTATGAGTTTATATTTTACTTTGCATTACTTAGGCACTCGATGTAATGTACCAAGTTTGTTCGATGTTTCTTCAAGTTTCTATTGAATAGATCATGTTTAATGTATCTTATGTGAAAATTCTTACATCTTCTTGTTGAGTTTTAGCAATTAGCTCAAACTTTAAGCAAAATGTTTCACTAACTTCATGTTGTGTATCACTTTCTTTCTCTTTTTGTCATGGACAAGACTCAAGAAGAGAGTAGTAAGAAGTCTAAGAAAAACCCAGGATTACACTCTTGGAGAGAATATGTCCATTCCATTTGATTCTCCTCCCCCCACTACTATGATAAAGTGTAGCAAAGTTCAAGTTGAGAAATGTAGGGAGAGAGATCATGGTGGAAATTTGGGTAAGCCACTAATGTATCAAACCACTGGAAAGAGAGCACTATTTCTAGGTGGTGCTTTTGTTGAACAAAGTAAAACCACACAAGCATCAAGGTAGAAGGATAATGAAGGACCTAAGGACCCGATCCTTAGGTGTTCAACAACAACCTCCTCTATCATCAAAGTCCTCATATATAAAATAAAAACATGAACATGATCGACAAATACGTAAAAGTATAGAGTCTGGATCTTACTCTTTGACATCACAGATTATAGTTTCAGTAGTGAGGAGGAGCCAATGCAGCCTTAGACAAAGTAAACTATTTGATTTATTGAGAAGCCATGGCAAGCTAGGATACCTCTTCTTGTAGTTGAAGGGCCTTCAGCAAAGGATGTCACATGAGAGTACCCTAATCATTAATGGTATTTATCATATCCTTCCCAAGGAAATCTCATTTTGCGCCTTGCAAGAAATCCTGGTCAAATATGCTATCAACTGGTAAGCCAAAGTAATTTGGAAAGGTTATGTCATGTAATTATGTAGATCGAGATAGCTTCGCGGTTTACTATACACTTTCTAATGGTTCAATGGTCCATGATTTTACCGTGGATGAAAAAATTAGTTAAAACTCAGTGTAGTGCAGGGCGTTTGAAAGATGAAATTCAAGAAGGAAACAATCCGCAATTCTGGAGAAAGCTCACCAAATGATTTTTTATAGCCATTTTGTTGCTAAGGTGACCATTAGAAAAATCCAACAAGTTGGATTGTGGTAGCCGATGCATGGTGATACATGCAAGTAGATCCAGCAATGTGACTCTTGCTAGAGGTTGGGTCAATCCAGTGCTAGAGATCACTTGCCACTTTATCCAATCCTCCTCTTGGAGCCCTTTCAAAAATGGGGTCTTGACTTTGTTGGTCCCATCTGTTGAGAATCAAGCTCATGATTAGTATCACCGACATAGGAGATCTTATCTAAATATTTGTAGTCTTAGTTGTCAGTATCCATGTGTGTTGTAATAACTAAGCCAGTCAGATTAAACCACAGTTAGTGGTACAATCAATTAGTGACCTAGTGTGTTTTTAGTTATGTGTGACTAGACTTTAGTAAGCATTATGGAATAATGAGAAGTGGAGAACAAGAGAGTACACTACTTTCTGTTATAGATCCAAGTCTTTGTCTCTCTCTCCTTCTGAGTCTTGAACATGGTATTAAAGCCTAAATTTTGAAGGCTTGGTGATGGCATTGGCATAGTCATTCCAAGAGCTAGAGCCTGAAGTTAGGAGCTGCACTGTGACTTGGAAAAGTTCATGTGTTGGCAACCATTGGATCAGTTGCAAGGTATGTTTCTTGTGGTTCATCAATTCACAACCTATTTAGGCTGCCTAGAGGGTTTCTCTGCCACTTGAATAAGCTCTATTGTATGAGCATTGAGAAAAAAAATAGCAATAAGGTAAAAAACGTGACCTGCATAGATTGCACCAGTTTGCTAGTCATCTTCTCCTACTCCAACTTAGACATTGACAACCATAAACACACTCTACTATTGATAAACAACTTGTTAGGGATTGAAGAAAGCTTCATAATAGTGGTGTCTTGGTTCTCAGCTCATTTGTGGGACATTCAAATCAAACATTGACTGGAAAACAGAGCACGTTTGTTGTTTATTTTATAGGGACAACATGCATCTACTTGGTTGTAGCTCATTGGGAGCTATATTGACCTCTATTGATTTCTACTGATGCTTTGGAATGTATATACCTTTAATCTCATGCATTTTGGCATGGCTTTGAAGAGTTCAACTCTCAAATTTAAATGGTAACAATAGGCTGAAATCTATCTAAAATGCACGCTGAAATCTATCGTGAATATATGACAGCTTACACATGAAGTTTTGGAGCATCTTGACACTTATTTGGTACCCGTAAATGAATATAAGATGTTGATGTAAATGAGAATTGAATGCTCATATCTAGGCTGAAATACTACTAGTTATAGCAAGGGACTGGCTGTAAATAGCCAGTGGGAAGAGTATTTGGCACTACTACTTGCATACAATACAAACATTGATGCTTGTTTGGTCACGTATTGAGTCCCCAGTGTATTGGGACATGTCTATGGTGGTTTAAGGATATTTGTAAGCTAACAATATCTTAATTATTGCAAATTTTATGCTATTAGTCATAACAAGCTACTTTCTTGTCATTGGAAACTACTACTGGAAAGTCCAGTGAATATCAACATCAGATCTATGCATCTATTGATGCTTGTATGGACATAGTTTGTTGTTGGGATGTTTTGCCACTACCATAGAATGTTTGAATTGATTTGAACTTGGTTTATGCTCAGTTGACTGTATTTTTTCACTACTCGAATACAATTTATAGCAAGCAGGTTGTCAGAAAATTGTACTTGAATTGTAAGAAATTGGTCCTAAATTGCACAAAACTATTCTTGAACTCTAGGAAGACTATTCTTGAACTACAGGAAGTTTGTTCCTAAAATGCAGGGAGTCATGCACTTACAGATTGCATATAGAATTGAATACCTTTGTTGCAAATATGACAAATGCTCAAGGCACTAACAATATCACTCTAATTGTGGGAGAGAACCTTGATAACAAATTCTTTGCTCTATGGAAGTTTAGGATGCAAAATTTCTTGATTGGCAGAGGCTTCTCGGATTTATATATGGGAGCTGAAGTGGAATTTGAACTTCTTGATCGGAATCCAACTCATGATCAACAAAGAGCACACCAACAATGGTTTAAAAAGAGCAAGCAACGTACTACATCGGTTCTCCTTATGCATTTTTTATGCAATGGCTATGCAAATTACAAGTTTTGTAATGTCCCCATTACTTAGTTTATTTTAATAAACAAAGTGCGTATACATTCCAAAGAAAGTTAATTTATGTTGCACATATTCAAAACCTAGCTCTAATTATGAAACTGGCTCTACTTATGAGGATAATTTTTATGATTAATGAGGTATTATATGACAGTTCTTCATGGAAGAAAGACTTGGAAAACCCTCCCAAGACTAGCTTATTTGAACTATGTTTGTAGTATAATACAACAAAAAGAACTAGCCTAGTGGATAGTCACTTGGCAGTTAAGTGTACATGGGTAATGACACTACCGAGATGGAGCCGGGATGGGTGACCTCCCTCGAAGATTTTCCTACAAGCTAGTGGGAGCTTCTCATGCACAGCCAATGGCACCAACAAAGCATTCGTAGCACGTTGCCATGTGTAATATCCCGAAGGCCCAGGCACGCGTGAACTGCCCCAATAGAAGATAAATGAAGTGGATAATTCTTGAGATAAAAGCAAATTTTTTTAATTATTTCCCCTCTCCTCCAGCCGATTGTCGAGCTAGAGGAAGAGGGGAATAGTATGGTGGGCAAGCTCCTTGCTGGAGCTTGCCTAGGCTTATGGCGCATGCCCGCTGACACGCAAGGGAGGGAGGATCCCCCTCCCCTCCTCTATTTAAACCATGGTGGATGCCAGGGATTAGGAGGACGACCTTGTACGCCGTCGTACTGCAGAGTGGGAGAGAGGAGGCACTGCCTTACTGCCACTAGGGGAGGCTACCAGGAATCATGAGGGAGGGAAAGGCTAAAGTGGTCGCAGCCAATCCGCCTGGGAAGTCGAGCTGCTGTAGAGGCCACTGCCATTCGTCGTCATTCAACTGCCAATCTCCTGTAGCCGCCGCCTTGGCTGAAGCCGTGGGCCGCACTGTCCCTGGCCGCCATTGGTCTTCGCCTGGGGGAGTCATTTCCTCCCTCCATGTGCCTTTCCAGGGAGCCTTGGAAACTTCCAAGGTTGGGCTCCCTTAGGCCCCCTTCCTATGGCCTTTGGGACTACCCCCTCCCTCCAAGTTTTCCCCTAAGGGCCCTTAGGCCCCTTTCCTATAGCCTTTAAGGCTACTTTTTTCGACAGGATTAAAGTGTTGGGGCGCCATGAGAAGAATGGGTTCCAAAGGAAAGGATACCCTAAACTTCCAATGACTTACCGATTCCTGAAGATCCATGACCCAAAACCATACTATTATATAATTCCTGTAGATAAATGTAATACAACGTTGTTCTCCCCAAACTAAATGTAACAGTTGGCTTATCATCACAAGAAATGTTGTATTTCGAAAGAGCTATGCCCATATAAATACAAATAAGACTTCTTTTTATAAATGTTTGATTGTGCATTAGAATTGATAAAAAGTTAAGTGGTTAGATTGCTTGGTTGATAGCGGAATTGGAGATGTAATATAAATGAATAACGATTATCGTGTAATAACGTCAAGAAACCTTTATCCACGCACAACCCCAGGTACAGGTTCCTAGTTCGCCTCCTACATCAAGTACTGCTGTAATCCAGGAGAATAAGTTTCTTCTCAAGCAGATTAAGCCGCCCGAGTTTGACGGGAGAGGCAGGTCCGTCCAAGTTGATGCTAAAATTTGGATTGAATCCATGGAGGATTACTTCGAAGTAGGCGGTACTGCACCCTCCAATCAAGCTATGCTCGCCAAGCTGAAGCTCACCAGTGAAGCTAGGCTTTGGTGGAAGCAATGGTGCAGGGATCAAGGGATCACGGAAGGATCCATTACCTAGGAGAAGCTGAAGAAAGCCGTGCAGGGAAGATACTTACTACTTGCATATCACACACAGAAAATGAATGAGTTCTATGAGCTAAAACAGCTGGGGCTCACTCTTGACGCCTGCTATTCTAAATTTGTCTCACTTCTTAAGTATGCACCGCAGATGGACATGACATAGCAGGTGTCCAAATTTTGTGCTGGTTTAAACCCACCTGTAAATACCCGTCTCGAATCTATGCATCCATCAGATCTTCGGGACGCTCTCATTTGAGCTACGCCTATAATTCAGGAGGTGCAGGCTAGACCAAGGGGTAACAAAACTTGGTCTTATAATGAACCCAACAGAGGAGCATTCAGGCATCAAATGAAGAGAGTTCAAGGTCATAATCAGGGACAAAGAAAGAAAGCAAGGACTAATAACGTCAACAACTTTGTTCCTACTCAAAGCAATGGCCGAGACTCCCGTTTTTTCCACTGCAATAAGCCCGATCACTTCAAGAGGCAATGTCCCAAACTTGGAGGAGGACATTGCCAAGCACCTTTCCAGGGAACGGGTCGTGGTCAAGGAACCGCTACCCGAGGCAGAGGAAGAACCACCTGCGTTGCCAATAGGCAAATGTAAGAAGAAGAAGAAGATCCGACCATGGAAGCAGAGTTTGAAAGGGTGACAGTCCATGCCGCTCTACACAAGAAAGGCCCGAATCGCCAGTTCTCGATGATTCAGACACCATCGAACTATCAAGGTAAAAGTTTCAAGACCTTGATTGATTGTGGCAATACACATTCCTTTATCTCACCAGTTTGTGCAAAAAGATTAGGAATAGCCACATTAGAAGCACCTATCTTGCTTGTGGAATTGGCAAATGGTCGTGAGGTTACTTGTACCATGCAAACTGCTAAGGTGGAATTCTTTCTGGCAAGAAATAAGACTTCGATAAAATTCAGAGTCATGAATTTAGATATCCATGAGTGTCTACTCGGAATGGATTGGCTTAAGCCTAACGATGCCCACATTCATTGTGGGAAGGGCCAAGTTTCCTTTCAAAACTCTAAAAGGGAATTAGTCACAACTCAAGGTGAGGCTGGAGTGCCAAAAATTCAATTGGCCAAAGCATCTTGGATCATAAAAGGAGTCAGAAAAGGATTACATGTCTACTTAATTAAGCTCAACAAGGTAGATCAGAAGTAGGAGTCTCTAGTGAAGGACCTTCTTGGCTAAAGGAATACGTAGATGTATTTCCTGAAGAGTTGACAGAACTCCCACCTCAAAGAGAAGTGGATCATGAGATTAAGCTAGTACCAGGAGCTGCGCCAATTGCAAAGAGACCTTATAGAATGTCCATACCAGAGGCAATTGAGCTGAAGGAACAACTCAAGCAACTGCTAGATCAGGCCGTCCTAGCAGTTCACCATGGGGAGCTCCAGTACTGTTCCAAAAAAAGAAATATGGAACACTTCGACTATGTATTGATTACAGAGGATTGAATCAATCAACGGTCAAGAACAAGTATCCTATTCCCAAAATAGATGAGCTTCTTGATCATCTTCAAGGTGAAAATATCTTCTTCAAGATTGATCTCAGGTCGGGTTACTATCAAATAAGGATCAAGGAAGAAGATATCCCAAAGACAGCCTTCAACACAAGATATGGGCACTTTGAGTTCCTAGTTATGTCATTGGGGCTTACAAATGCGCCCGCTACCTTCAACAGGTTAATGCAGGATATCTTTAGGCCATATCTTGATGACTTCGTGCTCATCTTCTTTGATGACACTTTAGTCTATTCTAAACGGGAAGAAGATCATGAATCCCAACTTCGGATTGTCCTTGAGACAATGAGGTCACATAAGCTGTATGATAAGATGAAGTGTGCATTCTTTAAACGTCAGATTGAATATCAGGGATTCATCATATCAGCGGAAGGAATCTCAATGGACCTAGCCAAGGTCAGAGATGTGCTTGAATGGCCAATACCAACAACTGTCAAAGAAATACGCAGTTTTCTAGGATTAACAGGATGGTATAGGATCTTCATAAAAAACTACGCTTTGATTGCAGTACCTCTGACGGACTTACTGAAGAAGCAAGCAGCCATTGCATGGTCAACTCCCGAACAAAATAGCTTCGATAGGTTGAAGTAGAGTTTGGTATCAGCACCTATCTTGAAACTTCCTGACCTCAATAAGGAGTTCGAGGTAGTAACTGATGCTAGCACACTTGCCTTGGGATGTGTGCTCATGCAGGAAGGTCATCCTATATTATACTCTTCAAGGAAATTGAAGAGTCATGAGAAGAATTATGCTACCCATGATCTGGAATTGCTAGCTGTCATCCATGCTCTAAAGCTTTGGAGACACTACCTATTGGGTAACAAGTTTACACTAGTAACTGACCATAAGAGTCTCAAGTGGATCTTTACCTAGAACAAACTCAACATGAGGCAACGTCGATGGATTGAAGTGCTGGAGGAATATGACTTTGAAATCAAGTATCGACCAGGGAAAGAGAATGTAGTTGCCGATGCACTCAGTCGCAAGGCATTCCTTAATTCTCTAATCTTGCAGAATCCATCAATAGCTAGATCTCTAGCTACAAAAGTATCTATGCCAAACAATCCAATACTTGAGTTAGCTAGAGAGGATGCATGCCATGACGTGGCCTACCCAACAATGCTAAGTGAGATCTCTATCAAGAATCAGAATCAAAAGTTGCAGGCTAAGTATCATGAATTTTCTATCAATAGTGGACTTGTCTACTATAGAACAAGGCTGTGTATACCAGCAAGCCAATCACTTAAGTAGAAGATATTGTGGGAAGCTCATGATTCCCCTTTTGCAAGACATCCTGGCTATGCCAAGACTCTCAATGTAGTTAGAAAGAGCTACCATTGGGAGAGGCTTAGGTGAGGTTCTCAAGTATGTCACTGAGTGTTTGTCTTGTCAACGTATCAAAGCCGAACATGTCAAGATGCCAGGGAAGCTACAACCGCTTGACATCTCCCAAATGAAATGGGAATTCATCAATATGGACTTTGTTGTTGGCCTACCCCAAGTTCACGGAGGATACAACTCCATCATGGTTGTGGTTGACATGCTTACTAAGGTTGCACACCTTATTCCTGTAAACAAAAACTATAAAGCCTCAGACATTGCAAGATTGTTTATCAAGGAGATATTCAAGCTACATGGGTTACCCAAAAGAATCATTAGTGATCCTGATTCTCTCTTCGCATCACACTTTTGGAGAGCGATCTTTGAAGCCATTGGGACCCAACTCTTCTTTAGCATAGCTTACCATGCCTAAACAAATGGCCAAACAGAGCGAGTAAATCAAGTCATCGAGGATATGCTTAGGGCATACTGCTGTCGTGAGCCGAAGAGGTGGATTCAATACTTGCCTTTGGTTGAATTTGCCTACAAAGCCTCTTACCAACACAGCATTCAAATGACCCCTTTCCAAGCATTGTATGGTCATGACTGTCAAAGTCCCCTAAACTTCTCAGATCCAACCTTAAGGGTTGAAGCTTCAAAGCAGATGTTGGAAGAGATGAATGACCAAATAAAGTCAATAAGATAGGACATCCAAGCTACCAAGGATAGATAGAAGGCATACACAGATTTGAAACATCAAGATAGAGTCTTCGAAGAAGGAGACATGGTCTTCATTCACGTATGCCCTAAGAAGAGTTCCCTATCCTAAGGAGATTGCAAGAAGCTAAGTCTAAGGTATTGTGGACCTTACAAGATCCTCAAGTGCTTAGGACCTAATGCTTATAAACTGCAACTCCCTGAGAACCTAAAGGTTCATAATGTATTCCATATCAGTCTATTGAAAAGTATGTACCTAATCCTAACCATGTACTTGATGACCAACAAGTTGTAATGCCTAGTCAAGGAGTCCTTGAACTAAGGCCTGACAAGATCTTAAATGTTAGGGAGAGACAATTGAGATCCAAAACCTTGACAGAATGCCTCATCCAGTGGAAATATTATCCCGAAGAGGATGCCACTTGGATAGATGAAGGCACTCTCAACCATCAATATCCCCAATTTATCTCGAGATGAGGACATCTCGATTCCTCCAAGGGGGAGAGAATGTAATATCCCGAAGGCGCAGGCACACGTGAACTGCCTCAATAGAAGATAAATGAAGTGGATAATTCATGAGATAAAAGCAAATTTTTTAAATTATTTCCCCTCTCCTCTAGCCGACTGTCGAGCTGGAGGAAGAGGGGAATAGTATGGTGGGCAAGCTCCTTGTTGGAGCTTGCCTAGGCTTATCGTGCATGCCCGCTGACACGCAAGGGAGGGAGGACCCCCCTCCCCTCCTCTATTTAAACCATGGTGGTCGCCACGGATCAGGAGGACGACCCTGTACGCCGTCATACTGTAGAGTGGGAGAGTGGAGGCGCTACCTTACTGCCACTAGGGGAGGCTGCCAAGAATTGTGAGGGAGGGAAAGGCTAAAGTGGTCGCCGCCAATCCGCCTCGGAAGCTGAGCTGCTGCAGAGGCCACTGCCATCTGTCATCGTTCAGCCGCCAATCTCCTATAGCCGCCGCCCTGCATGAAGCCGTGGGCTGCATTGTCCCTGGCCACAGTTGGTCTTCGCCTGGGGGAGCATTTCCTCCCCCCACGTGCCTTTCCATGGAGCCTTGGAAACTTCCAAGGTTGGGCTCCCTTAGGCCCCCTTCCTATGGCCTTTGGGACTACCCCCTCCCTCCAAGTTTTCCCCAAAGGGCCCTTAGGCCTCTTTCCTATAGCCTTTAAGGCTACTTTTTTCCCCCTTAAAATTCCTCTCTTAGGATCCCTTAGGGTCTTTTCCCCCCATAAAACCTAAAGGCCTTTTCCTCCCCCTACCTTTAAAATCCCTCTAAGGGCTCCCTTAGCCCTTCCCCCCCCCCCTCTGAAGTTTTCCCCTTGGACCCCTTAGGTCCTTTCCCACCCCCTCAAAAGCATTTACCTTATAACTCTTTCTTCTTTCCCATATCGTAAATCCCCCCTAAGGGCCCCCATTAGGCCCCTTTTTTCTCGTGTAAAATTGAACCTTACTCATGGAAGGTTTTCACAATACCCCCTTTTCGGATTTTAAAACCTTTCCGTGGTTCCTCCCTCCTCCACACACCCATCCCTTCAAAGAGTATCTACGAAGGGAAGCAAAAGAAAGTCGTGAAGGATGGTGAAATTTAAGAAGGAAGTTTGCAAAGTTCCATCTACGACAGAAAGGCTGCATTCGCAATGCCTCCTAAGAAAGGCCAAGGCGCAACCGCAGGAGGATCGTCTCCTAGCATCCGCGTGGACATCTCACCCCAAGTCCAGGTTTTCATTCCTAATTTTTATTTGGTATTGTTATAATTGTGTGAGGATAATTGTTGGAAATAAGGATGCATTTTTCGTCTTAAATGCTTTAGAAAAGATTGATATGCATTTCTAGCAAATAACTTTATGTATTACAATGAATTAAAACTAGATTAATGTCCATTGTTATAAAATGGAATTAAAATCGTATACTTCGTTTAAACATGGAAGTATAAACTGCATATCACATTATTAAGCCATATCTTCCTCGTAATGAATCATCATGGGAAATGCTAGGAATCCTTAGGAAAGTGGAAGGCATGAAATGATTCTTACGATGCATAACTCTAGGCAATTATCGTTTGTCAACTGCATAAATTATCAAGTAAAAGGTTGCTTGTTTAGCATGAATTTTGTTCGCAAGTTATAGGAAGATTAGTTGGAATTAACCTAACCTATGCCAGACCTTAAAAATGATAAGTTAGGGTTTAAAAATCAATTTACACGTAGACAACGAGTCATGTGTTTATGGAATGATAATGTAACTATCTTCAAGAGTTAAACAAATTGGCATAAACCTAAACACCTAAACCGTGGAGTACTCGTTTAGAATGAGTTAAATTCCAAGAAATTCACTAGGAATTAATACGTGACCTAATCGTACGTATTGCTAAAACTGAAACTCCTATACCCTAAATACTTGCCCACATTCACTGAATGTAGGGACAATGAAACAAATTTGGAAAATGATCTAGGGTTTGTCCCTAAGAATCTTACGAGTTGGATCTTGGAACCCTAGGACTGACGATGTCAGCCTAATGTAATCAGAAATAGTTTGTTTCGTGATTCCATTCGATGAGTAGAATAGTCTTATAGTTCGACGCGACACTTGTGCAACAAGTTCCGAGTCATATGATCTTGTGATTGGATCACAACGGAATGGCCAATTCTCGCAATGAGGTTGGCAGGTCCTTACGTAAGTTATCTTGCAAGCGGATGAATAATGATCCTATTATAGTATCTTTCTTGAGTAAAGATAATTGTTTGGAAGCAAAAGACCAGCCGATAAACTGAATGAATCTATGAACTTAAGATTTGACCAAGTCGGGTTAGTAGGGTATGCCCTAACCCAGGATATAGCGGATCTTGCCAAGTTGCAAGTCATCCTAGATCGAGTGCTAGATGCATTCGAAAGGAAGGATTCATTCCTTAGCAGTTTGCCAACAAAAACGACCAATGGAAATGTTTGTGCTTGTTACAGATTTAAGAGCACTGTTTGGATTTATTTGATCAATGAATTAAAAGATAAATGGATATCTAATACTTCTGGTTGAAGGCCTGAAGGGAGAGGTAGCTTCAGTTACCCCCGACTGCCTGCCTGACCCTAACCAAGGGGGTTGTTAACTGCGCCGGGAAAGTGGACCGAACCCACCGCGAGAGGTCTTTCCATTGAGCGCTACTTGGAGCAGGAGGACGCTTGGGTGCCAGGGGGGCTCTGGCCGTAAATCCCTCGCCTTCTAAGCCCTGCACAAGAGGCTAATGTGACTCGGGATTGGATCTCGAGGCCCGCATACTAGTCTACGGGCAGAAACTTGGATTAGTGATCCCTATGGATTGCTGGATAGCCTTCGGGCAGATTGTGGATAAGCCTACGGGCTGGACTTTTTGTATTTCAAAGATAAATATGATAACCTGTTAATAAGGAACTTGTTTGACATTGTTTTTCTATGTCAAGTGATATGATTACGTGAAAGAACCAGTGCCTAATGGGCTAATTAAAGAAGCTGGTTGTTACATGTCCAACTAAATGTGCTAGGTAATTAAATAACTAAAAAAACTCGAGGAAAGTGCGGTGGATGTGGCCATAGGTCCGTCCTACGGATGGGTGGTCTCGGTTGGCCGAGAACTTTTCTCAAATCACGATGGACAGCCAGAAGATCGTCAAGAACACGCACAACAAAAGCATTAACCTAGAGTTACAATTGATCCTGATTTACACTGTTTTAGGGGAACAGAATGGGACTATGCCTTATGGTAGAGAGGTTGAGCTTCACATCCCTCTCGTTTCCCATTCTCCTTGAACCAAGTGCAACGTGAATCCACTTCGGACCTAGCATTTCTGTGTAAAGTAGTTCACTTGGGTCCAACGCTAGTTGCCATTAGGAAATGACCAATAAGAAAAACCCTAATTCAGGTCGGTCCTAAGTGGAAACGGCCAGAATACCTCCGCTACACAGCAGACGCAGAAAGCCCTAGATCGCAAACCCCGTAACATTCCATGGGAGTGCCGGGCGGAGCTTTTTAGACATCCTTTCCGATGGACTGCTAATAAGTGTCCTGAAGATACAGGTGGACACGTTACACCAAGTATGCCAAGGTCTATGCCTTGGTCAGTGCCTTGGAGTAACACCCGTAGACAATGCGCGGTGCATCTTCACCTATATATTTGTCAATTTTTATCTTCATGCTACAAAAATGAAGCCCCCTTCTTGATGTCATCTCAATGGTGTCATAAAAAATGCTAAAAGAAAGCATTCTCTCTTTATCATCAATGACATCATCGAAAATGCTAAAAAACAAGCGTCCTCTCTTCTGTCCCCCCCTCTTACTATGTAAACACAGGTAGAGCATCACAGTAGACACACATAGACACAGTAACGACCCATGCAGAAGTCTCTGTGTTGTTGACACAACAAAGCTTTGTTGCAATAAGATGAATCTGTCCCTCTCTCTCCACACCTACGCAAAAGTGCTGCTCAAATCCATTAGCTTCTTCCATGGCTCCCAATAGACGTCAAGATGCTGAGCAAGGTCACGCTCAGAGCGCTCCCCAAATCTAGGAAGTGGCCACTATTGAGGGAACTCAACACAATGTTGAAGCACAAGCGGAAGTTAACCCCGAACCCATTCAAACTGAAGAACTAGCCATCCCACAACAAATAGAGGTTGTGGCCATAAACTCTAATCACAACGGATGACCAACGGAGATAATTAGGTTAGTACATAACAAAGGGATCACAATTAGTTAGAACTTATTGAAACTTGTAAAATCATGTTAGTATTATAAAATTCTTTTTAGGAAGCAATACACAAATTGATGAAGGGATAGATTCTATTCATCACATACATTGACAACTGTGTTTACAATGTTTTATGGTTATGACTCCTTTTGGATTTGTGAATGATGAGTTATGGATCTTATGATCCTAGGCTTGCATAATTGAACAAGTTGTGGATTGTGGAGGTTCGGGATCAAAGAGGGCATCCTCGTCACCCAAAGAATGATTGATTGCGAATCTTATGGTTGGCAACTCAATATCTAAGGGAAAAACACACTCCTCCCCATAGACTAGCTTGAACAGGGTGTAGTCAATGGATCATTTAAACATCATGTTATACGCCCACACCACCACATACAGTTTTTTACCCACAAGCTACTGATCAATACTTTCAACTTGTCCATTTGCCTTTATAGGTTAGAATGAGTTGTCTTTTGTTGTGCTTAATTTTCCACGCTTCAGTTAAGATTTTAATCACCTTGTTTAGGAAATGGGTTCCATGGTCCGATACTAATTCTTTTGACAGACCAAATGGGCATATAATTTGCTCTAATAGAAAACTGGTAGTCTCTTTTGCATCATCATTCCTCATCGCTCGTGCTTCTGACCACTTTGTAAAATAGTCAGTCACCACGATAATATATCACTTTTACACAGTTGACGATGGAATAATAGGACCCACAAAGTCGATGCCCCACTTTTCAAATGGAAGCATAGCCATAATCAGAGTAAGTGATCACTTCCTATTCTCTTGATTGTCATGCCATTGATAAGTATCGCATCTCCTAACATACTCGAATGCATCTTGGAATATGGAGGGCCACCAATATCCAACTCTTAAAGCTTTTTGGGCCATTAGCCGTCCAACAAAATGCCCTCTGCAAGCAAAGTCATGGCACTCTTCCAAAATGAATGAAACCTTGTTAGGCATCACACATTGGCAATAGATATCATCAACCCCTTGCCGATATAGTGTTCCTACGATCAAAGAAAATTTCAATGCATGTTGTCTAATTTTCCTCTTTTCTAATTTTGATAATCCGCCGGCTCCAATCTCTCTTATCAAGAGGTAATGCATTATAGAAGCATACCAGGAGGGAATAGACGACGTATCAATTTTAAACATTTCCTCAATATCACTTCCTTCAACTAACGTCTCTTTTGGCTCCTCAAAATCCACAAGGCATTCCACAATACCCTGCAGTTTTGGTGGCTTACTTCTAATCTCATAATCAAAATCTTGCAAAGTGATTAACCACTTTGCTAAATGATCAGGCAGCTATAGCTTGCTCTCATTAGCAATCTAAGCCCTTCCGTCTTCGTATAAAATACAACCTTCTCATAGAGAATGTAGTGCATGAATGTTTTAGTTGCAAATACCATTGAAAGGCACAATTTCTTTATGTAGGTATAGTTGATTTCTAATATGCCTAACTTTTGACTAGCAAAGTCTATTGAATGGTACCATTTTTCCTCCAAGATTTGGGATAAGCAGCAGCAGCTGATACTATACATAGTGGCTACTGAAAATATATAGAATACTTTGCCCCTTTTAGGTGCTTTTAAAATTGGTGCTTTTACTAGCTCTTGTTTCACATAATTAAAAGCCACCTTACAAGGGTCACTCCATTCAAATAGATAGCTAAAGGATAATATATTTGTTAATGTCAATGTTCTTTCTGCCCCAGGGCATTTATGAACATTTGATAATACCCTACCGATGACAGAAAGCTATGCACTTCTTTCGGAGTGTGCAGTGGACTCATGGCGACTATGACCTTGATCTTTTGAAGGTCAGTCATCGAGATCCCTATTGAACTAACCACATGACCTAACAGTAGCCCCTAAAGCACCCCAAAGACACACTTCCGTGGGTTAAGAACTATGCAAAATTGTCTGCAATGCTCAAAACACTTCTGCAAAATAATCAACTACCTTTCTCTTATGGTGGTTGCCCCCAGGTCATCAATAAATGCTTTCAACTCCTCTAGGGAGATGTCACCAAAGGTCTATTCTGTTGTTTGTTGCCATGAAACAGGTGCATTACATAGACCAAATGCCATCACATGGTATACAAAGGTACCAAAAATAGTCATAAACGTCATTTTAAGCTTGTCTTCTTGTGCAATACAAAACTTACTGATGGAATTAGTTAGTTATGTAGAGCATGAGTCCTCTATAGAAAATAATCTAGGTGATGGGAAGAGTAACCAAGTGGTTACCCTATCCTCTAATGCGATGGCATGGGCTGAGGTTCACCTTGATGTGGTCTCTACCCAAGAGAAATCATGTATAACCATCCATCAACCTAGAGGGGATGGAACAAGTATGTTGGAAGCTATGTCGGTCATGGCATCAACAAGTGATTATGCTAAAGTCGTAGTGCAATGGGAAATAATCAGCAAACAGTGGAGTGTAGTTATGGCTAAAACATCCCATGTGGTGGGGCATCATGCCAAAATTCTAGTTATCACAAGGATGTTAGGAGCCCTAGCTGTAAAGGGAAAACCGTTGCTTAAAAGGCACGGTCCCTAGGTGCTAAGTGCTAAGGATAAGTTTGCAAAAGCTCCTAGATAAAGCCATCATGGAACTGCCTAGGAAGGGGCAAGATATGGAAGATCCTCTAAGAAAGGATCGGAATGACATGCTAAGAGCTATAGGCCTCCCTAGACCACTATATGAGTTGGCAAAAAGGGCCATTAAGGATAGTATTAACCTTCCTACACCAATAGAGGTGGAAACAAAAGAGGTCAAAGACCCCAAAAGGTTTGAACTAGATCATGACGAATATGAAGATTTTAATGACCCCATCCTGATCCCAAAGCTAAATGCTCTCCTCCTTATAGGGATCTCCCAATGTTTCATGGGCTGGTAAACGAGGATCCAATGTTGCACTTAAGAGAATATGGCCTAACTTGCCTTGCAAGTGGGTATGATGATATTCATCGAATGATCGTATTCTCAAGTACCCTAAAGGGAAAGCCTAGAAAATGGTACTGGAGCCTCCCAAGGGGATCTATTAAATCCTTTGAGGAGTTGAGTGATCGATTTTTAGATGAATATGAGAAGAAGGTACCTATGACCCAAGTTTTAGGGCAACTGATATAGATTAGGCACGAGTCATATCCTTCTATTAAAGAATACACTAGAGCCTTTGATGATATTCTGAGGCTTTGGCCAAGAAGAGCTACTACATTGCCACGTGATGTGCTATGTGAGCTCTTTTTGAGTGGCTTAGAGATTAACATGCAAATCAAAGCGGGAATGTGGAATCCTAAGATGTGAAGGGAAGCAAAGATGCATGCCATTGATTATGAGAGACATATTCAAAGATGTTGGAAAACCTTTTGGAGTTTTCCCTGATTAGTATCAGTGCATCCTAGCTTCCAACCATTTCTACAAGGAGATAACTCACTTGTTGATACCAAGGCAGCCTATGAGGGGAACCTTGGTAGCCAAAATCTCCAAGAAAAAAATGATAATAGTAGGGATAATATACCCCCGGGGATAAAAAGATTCCAAGCCAAATAAGTTCCATTAGGGCTTGCAATTTTGATGGTAAGCATGTGTATTATTATAAAGGGAATAAAAATCTCATTTTTAGTCTTTCTCTCTCCTCCATCTCACCTCTTGTGGGCTATTCATATGCATCAATGAAATACAGAAGGGGGTGGAGAGTTGATGACGATTATGAAGCAAATGATGCTGATGGAGTGGTAGAGGACATAGATCTGGGCTAGAGAGCGCATCAGTGGCAAGAGGGAAGCGTTAGCAGCCTCTCAATCTCGGGATATGCACCTTGAACATGTGGGTTTCTATGAGTAAGTGATCAAATTCTTTATTTGATGAAAGATAATTGATGATTGATCTTCGTTCCATATGCTAAATTATATTTAAAATGAAAGAAAAAACCAGAAATTTTGATGTCATAATTTTTTTTCTCAAAACACGTAAAACCTACAAAGTGCGGTTTTTGAAGAAATCATGGAAATTGGGGGTTTTAGTGAGTGTTTGAGTTACCATGGCATAAAAATGAATATAAAAATAAGGTTGAGTGCTTTTGATAAGTGAGAGCTCACAAGTTTTATTTTTCATAATTTTTGAAAAAAATAAATAGGAATAAATAGAGAAAAATAATATTTTTTTATTTTTTTGTGATAAATAATTAGAAAAAATATGATTAATGTTTGTGGATGTGTAGCAAGGTTGAGGCATAAGGATTAAGCCTCACATCATCCTTGTTTTTATGTTTTACTGTGTGTTTATTACTTTCCATATGAAAAAATGGCATACAAATGAACCTTGATCTATGGAACGTGGAAAAACCTAACCGGTTAGGGGGAAAAGAGATTGTAAAAGTGACAGACTTATGGAAATACATAAAAGTATGATTTACTTTATTTATATATAGTATATTGACTGATAAAAATTTAAGTTTAAGGACACTAGTAGCACGAGACACTCGATGCTAGTCTCTTACAACGCAACAACAACGAAAAGATTGGAAATCATTGAAGGGATGATTTTTACTCTCCACTTTACTTATTTGTTTTAAAACAAAATGTTTATGCACAAGAGGTATCCACGTTTACACTTTCCATGCCACATGGTATAAAATAGTGGATGCATAGACCATGTATGCTAAATATTGACCAACGCTGAGAGTGTGAGGAAGTCCTTGCTATATGTTAGACAAGCGGTTCCTTGGGGTAAGTTCAGTGAGGAAACATCAACTCCTGGATCATTCAATAAATCAAAGAGCGGATCCTGTACGCTCGTTCTTTTTGTTGAAACAGTGCATCTTGGGGCCAATCCTCGAGATGTAGGAGAGTTGTAGTGGGGCCCTTGCGCTCAGTTGAGAGGTGCCTCCCTATGTATGTGCTAAGAGGTATTATACGTATATCTTATGGGATTTCCCTCTAAGTATTAGGGGAAGGAAAATGTTGGATTGTGTCCTATTACAAATGCAAGATCGATATTAGATCTTAGTATAGCATGTTCGTTAGATGCTCCTGGCCCTGCGAGGCTGTGTGGGGTGTCTTGTGTGTCTTAGAGGTCTGCTAAAGAGAGCTAGTGTGAGGCCCATTTTTGGTCCCGACATCCTTCCCCCCTATTCATCGAACAAGTGTGGCAGGGGTGTGGAAAAGTAGAGTGGAAGCAAGTATTGAACTGTGCACAAGAGGGAGAGAAGAGCTCACAAGTACAAGAACATGTCTTGCTTATTCAGTTGCTTATGAAAGTACAACTTGGGTCACTCTCACTAAAAGGTTGATATAGACCCTTGGATTGTTTATATAGCCCCAACTGTCTAGGGTCAGGGTTTCCCCTTCCCCTTAGGACCATTCACACCTGCCTACCCTTATCCACTCCTGCATAAGGAGGGTTCATATGCCTATACTCTCAACACCCCCCTTCAATGCCAAGTGGCATTGGAATGCAAAACATAAGAGAATGCCCCCCCTTAACCCAAATTAGGATGCCTTTTTAGAACATTCTTACAAGGATGGTTATAGGAAAAATGGATACATGACTCAAAAGATTCGATCATCTATGGATTGGGAGGCAAAATTGGCCTCCAATTCCTTAGGTACTTATGCAATACTGGGACACTTACTGGTGATATGCCTAGTCTTTTTGCATTTATTAAACTTCATTTTATGAGGATACTTCTTCTAGCAATTACTTACAATATGCTCTTTTTTATGATAGAAGGAGCACTTTGTAGAAGCTGTACGGACTAACACTTGCTCACGGGAAGTAAATGCTAAAGTGCCTTCATTATGGCTCCTCTTCTCTTCATCTAGGCATGACTGGATGGTACTTGCCAAAGTTGGGTTTGCGATATTAGTAAGGGTAGTAACAAGGGTTGGAAAGACCTTCTTTATAGATTTCAAAAGTATGGCAATGGCATCTTCATCATGAATTGGTGCTTGAACGAAGGCCAACTGTGCCATAAGCCCCTTCATATGTGAAATAAAATTACTTAGATCTTCTCCTTGTTGGCACAATGGAGAGTCATTCAATATGATGAATTAAGGATTCATCCAGATGAAACATGATGATGGCCTGAGCTCTTTTATCATCTTCTATATCAAGGGGATTTGGTGGATCAATAAATTTTGTCCCTTTTATGTAGGGCCAATAGCCCCATTCCATCATTTTATATTTTACTAGGACTTGCTAGGGATGGAAAAGGTCTTACTATTGTCGTAGGCAATGGCAGTGTCTAGTCCTTTATAGGTGGCCAAGTACGAACCAAATAATGGAATTGATCATAGCCCTACAAATGATAACCAACTTTAAAGCTGCAAGTATGAAAAAGGTTGGAAATCATACATATGTAATATCTCAAGGTAATATTTTGGTGGTCATGTTCTTAGAACAACCGTTGATTTAAGTTTTACTGTTTTCCTAGGTTTCAATGAGGTGAACTTTTACTAGACTTCTGGCTCCTCCCCACCTTGTGGTTTAGTATATGAACATTTGGTTGAGCAAGGTTGATTAATGACTTTGACACTTGGTGAAGGAGATCTCAATCACTTCAATATTCATGTTTCAATGACATAGGACAGTAGTACTAATATCACTAAATGTCGTTTTAGTGCT
Organism: Lygodium microphyllum; assembly: GCF_053477565.2. Lineage (NCBI taxonomy): Eukaryota > Viridiplantae > Streptophyta > Polypodiopsida > Schizaeales > Lygodiaceae > Lygodium > Lygodium microphyllum. The sequence continues at coordinate 62,549,009 of NC_141140.1, forward strand.
TAGAAGCACTCGTCTCAATATTGAGATGTTTAGGTATTTACCTTGTCAAGCTTAATGAGATACTTGACTCATTACGAGTGTTGAGAGTAGGCTTCCTGGTGTGCTTTTGATGTTCTTTAAGTGTTGAAGCTATTAAAAAATTAGGAATACAATTTGTACCATGTGCTTGAGTGATTAAAATCACTGTTAATGATTCCCAAATTGAAAAAAGTGGAAAAATAGGAAGCTTGAAGCTTCTTGGCTATGGCTACCAAAAACCCACAGTTAGGTTTTTGTTGATTGTAGGTAGTAGAGAGGGAAATTTTCTGAACCCTCTTAGGTCTATATAGCCCTCTTGGGGGGCTATGAAATCCCAATAATAGCTACCTCCATTATGCCCTCTACTGGTCGTAGTTTAGCTCGAGATAGGTTGCTATCAAAAATTGTGCCGATCTTGTGTCTTCTGCAATGCTACTCTCCACATCGCCTAATCTCCACCTTTGAAGTATCATCCCAAATTTCCCTAAGCTAGGAAGAAGATATCTAGAAGGAATGAAGAGCTAAAATACTCTCCTTCGCTCTCTCCAAGTCCTCCAACAGAGGTGAGTCAGGCTGGCTATGGTGGAAAGGAAGGTAAATGAGAGGGCAAGAGTTCTTCTTGTGCACTTAGGTGTGTAAAGAGGCTAAGTGAAGCCAAAGGATCAGAGATGTCTTTGATACCATGTGGAAAATCAAAGTGGAAGAAAGGATTGAAGTGTGCACAAGAGAAAGAGAAGAGCTCACAAGTACAAGAAAAAAGTCTTGCTTATTCAGTTGCTCATGAAAGTACAACTTGGATCACTCTCACTCAAAGGTTGATATAGACCCCTGGGCTATTTATATAGCCCCAACTAGCTAAGGTTAGGGTTTCCCTTTTCCCTCAGGACCATTCACACATGCCTGCCCTTATCCACTCCTACATAAGGAGGGTTCATATGCCTATACTCTCAACAGGGGGGAGGGAGAAGGAGATGATGCCAAGACAAAGACATGGAAGACATGGAAGATGATGGGGAGAAGGAGTGGAAGATGACATCAATGAAGGAGAATAAGGTGATGATTATGAGGAGGATGCTACATGGCCTTCCACCCCCCCAGGCCACCTTACCTAGTCCGCCACCATGCTTGCTGACAAGTGGTGGGTGGGGGAGACACCACCACCACCACTCCACTTCCTCCCCACCTTTCCCACTATAAACCCCCCCCATCAAAGAAAAGAGAAAGGCCTGGACACGCTACATAGCACAAAGAGAGAAAGAGAGAGAGAACCTTCTAGAGGGTTTCTCCCTTTTCCCCTCCTTAGAGGGTAGCCACACACGTTTTTCCTTTTTCCTTCTTCCTCGAGTTTATTCCCTACCCCACGAGTCGATTTCCCAAAATTTCCCCCCTCTTCTTGAGTAAGAGGCTACCAAAGTCTTGTGGGAATCATGACTAATAGTGTGGAAGATCGAGAATGGCCCCCAAGCAAAGAATGTTGAGTACGGGTCATGCTAAGACCTCTTGATAGGCAGCACAATCCTTCCTCTCATGTTGCAAACTATCACACCACATACATCTTTTTCCTAGCTTAGGGGCTGCTTCCCGTCCCCTTTCCTCTTGTCTTTTTTCATCCAATTTTGTGACCTTCAATTAAAGATCCTACATGCCTTTGACCAATTCATCTAATACATCTTCCCTAAGAGTGGGAACAATAGTAGGTACAACAACCATAGGTTTAGCCCTGGAAGTGGGTGGCTTATTAGATACATAAACTATTTTGCCTGTAACAGTGGGCAAGCTAGAGACAAGCAATCTTTCTCTTCTTCTATGCTTTTTCACAAGTGCAGTAACAACTTCCTTGACATGCCTCCAATTTGTTTTAAGACCTGTCTTTGTAGTCTAATCCTCTAGCAAATCATCAAGCTTCTCTTAAAGCTCAAGATCTGCTTCTTGTAGAAACAATTTAATTTTTTGACTTGTAAGAGCTTTATGTTCTATAAGATCTAATTGCTCAAATTGACTTTCAAATTATCTTAACAATTCTCTAGCTACAAGACCCTTATTGGGTTGTAAAGCCCACTCTTGAAAAGTCTTGCGCGTAATCAAACTAGTGTCTTCAATGTGAAGTTCTTCCCTAAGTGTCTTCTTGAAAGTTACCTAGTCAGCATCCTGCATGTACAATTTAGTAATTCGCTCTTTCAGTTCATGTACAGTGTTCTGAACAAAATACTGGCTCCAAGCAAGTTGAGCCACTCCAAACAATTTCATATTTTGAGCATAGGTATGTACATATGTAGATACATTCTTGCCATTGAATAACTTCATCTCACGCTCAATTGCTTGCAAAGCATTCATCACAACAGTTTTTGTTTGAGCAAAAGCTTGCATCACCTATTGTTGTTGTTTTACCTGCATAAGCATGTTCATGTTCTGGAAATTGTGCTCGAAGGTTCTCTCACCTTGTCTTTCCTTTTGACGACCTTTCACATCGGGTTCACGAATGTCAAAGGGGTTTTTGTCGAAATGTCATATCCACCGGGGATCAAAGATAAAAGGAAGTAGAGAGAGGAGATGGAAGAGAAGAAAAAGAATAAACAAGAGGTAAACATGATAAAGACAAATCACAATAAATTGAATCAATATGTATTGATAGAACCAAGAATCCCTTATCTAGCACTACTCAGAAGCAATGTCCAAGCATTAGATCTCCTGGGGCTCCCCCATAGACCAAGAATGTGCATGAATATAATAGCTTCCTCTCTACTACTTGAAACCCAAATCTGATGGCTTTGTTTACTTCGAAAGGGGGGTAAGACTCCAAGACACTTGATCTAGGATCTCCCAGTTCACTCCTTCTTCTTCCAGTTCAAAGTGTTGGTCTCAAACTCTCAACAGTGATCGTGATGCACACAATTTTTCCCATCTTTCTTTTTTATGAGAAATCCCAAAACTGGCTAAAAAGGCCACTTTCTTTTTGCATGCCATCCAAATGTAGAAGCTTTCCTAACTTAGTTTCCCAAATGCATGTATCAAGAGAAGTTAATTGCGTTTAGATGGTATGTGATAAATTCATGAACATCATATAAGGCTTAAAGCATTGTCGACTTCTTGTCCTCGCAGCAATAGGTGCATTTTCATCACTTTGAAGGTATATGTTGCAACTTGCACGCCTGATGGATTGCATGGCAAGCAACCTAGTCTAAAAGGAATTCAATCTCAAAACTCTAAGATCTTTGCCCAAGCTCTTGATAATATCACAAACTATTAGTTTATTGGGATCTTGGTTATGTGTGTACTTAGTATAAACAACGATCATAAGGTTAAAACTAAGATGTCTCGAGATTGGTCCGATAGCTACTATGTTTATCAATCATATTCAGGGTTGGGCTAGATACAAACAAAAACTCCATGCCTCAAAGGCAAGTGGAGAGCTCAAGGATTAGGAAACCTCGAGACAAAGTAAAGACCACTACTTTTATACTTGTTTGGAAGAAGGTTGGGTTATCGATCAATGTAAGTGATCTATAGAACTTACGTCTTGTACAGTGTTTGAAACCTTAGCATATACCCTAGCCAAAGGAAGAGAGCGTTAAGTAAAATTTTGCATAGTATCGCTCTTAGATCCCAAGGGGGAGAGTGAATATGTGAATGGAAATGTTATCACATCTACTCTTGCAATGTTTGGAAAATAATACCATTCTGCTCTTACATTCAACTGATTGTTGGATTGTTGTTTGGATGATTATTCCAAGTGCTTGTGATTGATGGCAAATTCATGGCAGGGGCCTGTGACCACAAGTTGCCATGGGAATAAAAGAATGTTTTCTAAAAGATGATATTAGGGTGGCTCAATGCCTTGTTTGTGCTTGATTCTTAACTGGACTAATTAAGGAAAGGTTCTTTGCATGAGTGGATCGTCTCCAAGGTCGCACTGTGGGTAACCCGAAAAGGGCACTGTTCAATTCATGGGCCGAAGGTTGAGTGGCGAAAAGGCCAACCACGGGAATCGTGTTTCACTCCTAGGCAGCTTGTGGGTCAAGTGGAGCTCTGGACACCCCTTGTCGAGTCTGGAATGGAGTTGAGGACCTCCGTGGGCCCAACATCTGTGGCATTGGAAGACGCTATTCTAGATAAAGAATGGAAATTTTGGTGCCATGTGATTTGGACCAATTACTTTTGCAAGGCAAAAGGGACATGTAATTTCTCTTGTATGGGCATGATACAAATATTAACTTAAAGATAAGTTAAGGAACTTGTTTGTCAAAAGAGCTGCTTGCTCTATTTTCGTGTCGATGCTATAAGTTATGTGAACAAACATTGTTCCCTAAAAGGCTTAATTAAGAAAGCTGATTTTAAATGTCACATATAAACGTGGTACGACCTAATTAAATAACTAAAGAGCGCCTACTGAGGGAAGCAAGTGGGTGGAACCCTTGATGGGTCAAGGTGGTCCTAAAGAACTGGGAGGCTTCTCACAAGGTTTTTTGACCCTTAGAAATTGTTAGGTTAGAACCCCGATTCATGCTGTTTTAGGGGACCGAAATGGGAATATGCCCTACGGGTAGAGAGGTTAAGTGGTGTATCCCTCTCATTTTCCATTCTCTATGAACCAAGTGTGGTGTGGATTTTCTTCAGATTGGGTATCTTTACATAAAGTAGGTTATCCAAGTACTGACACTAGAATGCTATCAGGAGACCTTGACCACTAGGAACCAAAAAATTCAGGTCGATCTCAGTGGGTTCGATCACAAATGGCTGCAAATGTTCCATTGTGATGTGGACTCAAGAAACCCTAGGTGACAAACCGTGTAACATTCCATGGGAGTTCCGGGCAGTGTTGCTTAGATTCATCTCTCGATGGACCACTAAAAATGTACCTAGATAGCCGATAGGTGGGCATGTTACATGTAGATGCCTCTATCTTTGACCGTTTGAGGTCCCATCTAGATTCGGTGCCTGCAGGTTCTTATCTTCTTGCGCATGTCATAGGAGTTCTTGCACTCGTGCCTTGAGTTGCCCCTTTGTTGACCAAGACCTGCACCCAAGCCACAAGATGCTAGCATCTACCATGGTGGACTCTCCCCCCATGGGTTTTTTGCTAATGGCAATGCTTTTTCCAATGTCTCTATTGTCTTCTTCATGAATCCATTGAGGTTTACTTCATCAAAGGACTGCCGTGCAACAATGCTCTCTAGCATTGGCATGTTGATTCGGTTCATTAATGCATTATACCACTGACTAGAGAACAGAGCGTGCATCATTTTGTTGTGGATTTGAACCTCGAGGTTGGGGATGTTTCGTCTAGGCTAATGCCATCATTGGTGTGGACCATCACTTTTTCCATCCCCAACATGTCGTACACATCTCGTTTTGGACTTTTTTTCCACTTTGTTTGGTAAGCCCAATGCTTTCTATACTAGCTGAGGGCTCAACTTGATGTCTACTTGGCAAGCTTCCTTTTCTAAATGCACTATGACAGTGCCCCGGTTTTAGTTGAAGGTCCGAAGGAACTGGGTGAACTTCTCATTGTCGATGGCTTGGCCCACCTTTTCCACATACTTTTGCAGCCTACATTGCTTCACTAGTTGCTGGATGGATGGTTCCTCCATGACTATGTCTTCTAGATTCAAGATATACCTGAATTTGAGTTGATTATAAGTCCTTGTTTCCAACAAGAGGCAGTATTTTGCTTGCTTCTCCTCCAAGAATGGAAGTTTGCTGCTTTTGTCTTGACCTACCATAGTGGGTAACTGTCATAATGTCATAGCTCACCATTAGTGTTCTCAAGGTAATTTCTTGCAGAAAGGTTGATTATGCTTTATAGGGAAGAATAACATGCCTAATTAGAAAGAATAGCATTTTTTCCTTCAAGCAATCCATTCATTCCAAAGATTTTACGAATTTTCATCAGTCACAAGTTGATTTTTATCGACTCTCTTTCACTCTCGGTCACACTGATGGAGGTTTCATTCATGCATTTCATTCACCTTACCTGCTCACATGGTTGACTCCACCTTGCCCCAAAATTTGTCCTAGTATTAAGGTTTGAGGGGTCAAGGGCATTCAACGTTGGCTTGCGGTGTTTTACTTTTGCCTGAGCCAATCATAGAAGTTCGGATTATATTCTATATTGGCATAATGGTCCATATCAAAAGGACGAATGCTAACTTGAGTGATGTAGGTGAGAACATCCGTGAGGAGGTCATTGGAGTCAATCCTGCTAGCAATGTGTAACTCTTCCTCAGTAAGGACTCGATCTAGATAAGGGTGGCTCATGACATGATCTTTCTGTGATCGATTGTGAGTGATGGCCAATACCCTAAAAGAGGTAGGAGCTACGTAATTGGGATCATACTCAGAGATCTTAATGATGCATTGGTGCTCAACATTAATCATGATTTGGTAGCCTTCTTGTTCCCACTGGATTCTGAGAGCATAACACTTCCTGAAGAAAGACAAGTCATTATTTGCTAGCTTGCAGAGTTTGGAAACTTGTGGTAGTAACTCTGCTCTTGCTATAGGAGGTGATCAACCCATGGATTGAGGGCTTTTGGTCTCAGGATATCTCGGCATTCACAATCAAGTCCCCTATGACCGTGGGATTTTACCTACCATCACGAATTCATATTCCTCCTAGGTGCATGGCATGGAGTGGATATCCAATGCTAAGGATGGATCAAACAGGTCTAGGTCCAAACACTCATAGCCCTTAGCAAGTACAGTGAATGTGGCATCCAAGTGCTTGATGCAAAGTGATCAGGTCGTCTCTTGTGTTGTCGGCAAAATCTTTAACCAATGTAAGGATCGGCCATCATTCCTAGGACGATTTAAGACCTGGCTTAAGACCTGCTGGTGGGCAAGGCTTGACCAAACTAGATAATTTGGCAGATAAGGGTTGTGACTTTGGTTGTTATCTAGAGTGTGTTTGGGCTCCTTGTGTGAATCAGGGCTTGATTAGAGTCAGAGGTGCTATTCTATTAGATGTTGCCGAGGTCTTAGGGATACTAGTAGGATAGGGTGAGGCAATGCATGAGTGGAAGGCTATGGCTTTGGTCGATAGACTTGTTGAGTCTCTATCAGCTTATGCCTTTGAGGTTCTATGGGCTTTGCACCTTGAGTCATTTATGATAGTGGGGTGTTTTTTGTCATGTGGCTTGGTGTGGTCAAGGTTGCAGGTGGCATTTGAGTAGTGCCCTTGGCCATCTTGGCTGTAGGTACCGATATCGAAGCGTTATCCTCATAATAACCTTGTGCTCGCAATAAGATCTTGGGGACCCATGGTTGCTTGACCATTTTTCGATGCCTATAGTTCTTTCTTTGCCTTCTAGGTTTTGAATATGAGTTCCTAGCCTTGTCGGGTCATGATTGTGTGCTTTTGGGTGGTGGCCCTTGATGTTTAGGCATCCATTTGAAATGTGGTGCATGGACCTTAGCTTTCATTTCAACGATTTTCTAGCTTTGAGGTTTGGCAAGTTTTAATGAGTTGCCACCCCCTCCTTAGGCTTGGTGGTGGGTCGCTCTACCGGTGGTTTTGCATGCTTTGATGGAGCCACACTGCCCTTGCTCAAAGCGGTGACTATTCGTACATTGCCAATAGCAAGGTGAATACATTGTGAGTCATACTTGACATTGCAAAGTGTTTGCTTTTTAAACGTACATCCTAACGTCAATTTCGTACTTGCATCCTTCGCATTCCGTGGCAAAACATAAAAGATCATTGGCATGCTTTCAAAATCAATAGAGAATGCAACCTTGCACTTTCCTAGAACTGCATATGATCAACCCCCAAATGGGTTGAGTTTGGCATCAGTAGGCTACAATTGTGGTTTGCCAATTTGAGTCCAATTATCATGAGTCAATATATTAAAGTCAACCCCCTCATCAATAAATGCATCAATGGTAGTGACAGTCATGCACAGGTAAGCTGGAGCTACCGCTTCCTCATCTTCATCTTCAATTTCCATGATAGTGGCCACTTGTAACATTGACAGGGTTAGGTTGTCTATGCAAGCTCCTAGCCATCATGCAGACTCATATTGAGGGTGTATCACTAGGCTTATCAATTGCCTTAGTGGCTTGCTCATACTCCTCATCATCCGAGAATGGCAGATTGATCATGGCTAGCACGTGCATCCGATCTTGCTCATCCTCAGGACAAGGGATATACTTGGTTAGTGGCCCATAAGATTTTCTAATATGTGCGTCACCCTTCAGCATGGTGGAGATGGCATCCAGGTCGACTGGTGTGGTCTTGCATCATGTA